>NW_028258199.1:606279-703957 GCF_053883595.1 Heterocephalus glaber | reverse complement strand
CACAGTCAAAATCCCAGTTTCAACAACAAGGACAAATAGTCAAAGCTGCCGGAGAAAACAGCAAAAAATCCATTATAAAGATAGAACCATTACAGTTTATAGCACTTTTCAACACACAAATTTAAAGACCAGAAGAGCATAGGGGAAGTTATTCAAGCCCTAAGAATACAACATTTTGGGTTTTTTTAAAGACATGGTCTCACTTGTAGTTAAGGCTGTCCTTGAACTCACTACATAGCCCTGGCTGGCCTCAAAGTCATGGTGATCCTCTTGCTTCAGCTTTTCAACTGCTGAATTACAGGCATGCACTACCTCAGCCAGCTAGAAAAATGACTTTTAACTGTAATATATCTGGCATTATACAACAAGGATATATGCACACCCATGTTTATAGCAGCACAGTTTGTAATAGCTAAAGCAATCAAGTACTACTCTGCCATAAAAAAGGATAATCTTGAGACATTTCTAGGAAAATGAGTGCACCTTAAAACCATACTCTTAAGTGAAATAAATCAGACACACATGTTTAAATATCACGTTGTCTCTCTTGTGTGAGAAATTGAAATGGTAAATAAGAAACTAAATATATATAATAGATATTGTGAAATAGGAAGTAAATGTTCAAATAGGAAGGGGAAATAAGGAGGGAGAAAGAGAGAAAGGAAGGAAAGGGAAAGGAAAAAGAGAGTAGAAGGAAAAAATGGAAACAAAGAACTGGGCATGGTTGGCATACACCTATAATCTCATCACTTGGAGGCTGAGGCAGGAGAATTATGTTGATTCAAGGCCAGCTTTGGCTACAGAGTGACTTCAAGGACAACCTGAACTACAGAGTGAGACCCTGTCTTTAAAAAACTAGTTATCTACAGAGTATTCGACGCTACTGCCATAGAATACACATTCTCAGCAGCATATTGATGTTTTCTGCAAAATCCACCACAAAGCCCAAAAATCTTGCTTAAATAAATACACAAGAATAAAAATTATCCCATGTACATTATCAAATCATAGGACACTGAAACTAGAAATCAATTTCAAAAGAAACAACATAAATTTTGCAAACACCTGGACATAAATAACACAGGCTGGAAAACTCAATGGATCACAGAAGAAATCAGGAAGAAATTAAAGAATTCCTAGAAACAAATGATAATATCAGGGCCAGGGATTTACCTCAATGGTTGTGCCACCTGCCTTGTAAGCACAAGGTCCCCAGTTCAAACTATGGTGCCAAATAAATGATGCCAGAACAACATGCCACAACCTATGGGACACAATGAAAGCACTCCTAAGACAGAAATTTATTTCTGTGAATGCTCACATTAGAAAAACTTAGTGAGCCCAAATAAATAATCTAATGATGCACATGAAGTGCCTAGAAAAGCAGAAACAATCCAAACCCGAATCTAGGACAAGGAGGAAAATCACAAAGAGCAGAGTGTAAATTAATGAAATTGGGACAAAGAGATACACTAGAAAGAATCAATGAGTTGAAGAACTGATTCTTCAAAATAATTAACAAAATAGACAAGTCTTGAGGTAAACTTACCAAAGAAGGAAAAAGACCTACATCAGTGATGGTGAACCTTTTAGAGACAAGTGCCCAAACTGCAACCCAGAAAACCACTTGATGATCACAAAGTGCCAACATTGCAATTAAACTCAAATATGAGTGTTTAGTTTAGAAGAAATAACCATACATTGATATCTTTGTTTTAAAAGAAAACACAAATAACACATGTGCTTTACGTTCACCACCACTGACCTTTATCAAGGCAATTAGAAATTTAAAAAGCAAAAATACAACAGATACCACTGAAATCCAGAATCATTACTAAATAATGTGAAAATTTACACTCCAGCAAATCAGACTGTAGAAAAAATGGACAGATTTCTAGATACATATGAATTATCAAAACTGAATGAAGAAGATGGAAAATCCTGAATGTTCCAGTAACAGGGAATAAAAATTGGGGCAGTAATAAAATGTCCTACCAATCAAGAAATCTCAAGACCCAGTGAATTCACTGCTGGATTCTACAAGAACATCATGGAAGACCCAATGCCAGTACTCCTCAAACTCTTTAATAATGTGGAAAAGAAAGGAGTACTTCCAAACATATTTTTGAAAGTGACATTAACCTGATTCCAAAACCAGATCCAGTGAGAAAAGCATCTAGTGAGAACTGGATCCAACGATCCAAGGATCCAATGAGAAAAGAATAATACAGGCCAATCTTTTACTGAATACAGGTGCAAAAATGTCCAACAATATACTGGTAGTGAGAATGCAACACATTGTCGAAAAGATCATACATCATGACTAAGTTTCATCACAGAAATGTAACTTGGGTTCAACATATGTAAATCAATAAATGTAGTACTCAAAATAAACAGAACCAAGGATAAAAAATCATCCCAGAAGATGCAAAAACAAATCCCTTTGATAAAATACAATATATATTTGTGATTTTAAAAAACCTTATGTAATCCATTCATGACAAACCTAGTGACAACATCATATTACATGGGGAAAAACTCAAAACATTTCTTCTGAAATCAGGAACAAAAGAAGGATGTCTACTATCATTATTCCTGTTTAATATACTACTTGAAACATTTGCCAGAGCAATCACCCAAGAGAAAGAAATAAAAGGGATATGTATAGGAATTGAAGAAGTCAAACTATCATTATTTACAGATGATATGATCCTCTACATGGAAGATCAAAATAATGACACCAAAAGATTCCTAGAATTAATAACAAAATTCATAAGTGCAGCAGGATATAAATACAACACACAAAAATGAATAGCATTCCCGTATATCAATAATGAATTCAATGAGAAAGAGATTAGAAAAGCAGTACCATTCACTGTAGCATCAAGAAAATTTAAGCACTTAGTAACTAACCTAACCAGGAAAGTGTAAGGTTTAAATGAAACAACAGTAGTCTGAAAAATGAGAACAAAGAGGGATGAACAGATTGTCCTTTGTCCCTGAATAGGTAAAACCAATATTGTCAAAATGGCTATTCTTCCAAAACTTATTCATCGATTTAATGTAATCCCAATAAAAATAACAACCGCATTGCTCACAGAACTAGAAAAAAATTCTAAAATTTATATAGGACCCCAAAATACACAAAATAGCAAAAGCAGTCCTGGGCAACTTAAACAAAGCAGGAGGCATCACAATCTCAGATTTCATGTTATACTACAAAGGTAAAAAATAGTGATAAAAAAACAGCATAGCACAGGTATGGAAACAGACATATAGCTCAATGGTGCAGATCGAGGTTGAAAAAACAAATCTATGGACACTAAGTCATCTGATCTTTGACAAAGGAGCCAAAAGCACATGCTAGAGGAAATATAGTCTCTTTAAAAATAGTGCTGGAAAAGCTGTTTACACAAAGGCAAAAGACTGAATCTAGAACCATATCTATCACCATGTATCATAACAAAATCAAAATGGATCAAAAACATAAATATTAAAACAGAAATGCTTAATCTGCTGGAAGTTAAAATAGATAAAACTTCTTAAAGACATAAGCACAGAAAAAGAATTTCTGAACAGAATCCCAGTTGCACAAGAAATAACTTCAAGCATAACCAAATGGAATTATATCAAATTAAAAAGCTTTTACACAGCAAAGGAAACAACCAGTAGAGTAAAATGACAATATATGGAATTGGAAAACATCTGTGGTAGCTACTCTTTGAAGAGAGGACTAATGAAAGAACACATGAAGAACTAAAATAAAAAAGACCCCTCAAATAAAATACCCAATCAAAAACTAGATCACTGAAATGAATAGACATTTCTCAGCAGAACTACAAATGGACACAATAAATATATGAAAAATGTTCAGGATCTCTGGCATTAGAGAAAAGCAAATTGAAACACCATAAAGATTCCCTTTGTACAAGGAAGAAAGGCTGTCATCAAAAAATCAAATAATAAGAAATGCCAATAAATGTGCAGGAACAGAAGCCTTCTCGATTGTTGGTGGGAATGTACACTAGTACAATCACTATAGAAATTAGTATAGGGTTTCCTCAAAAAGCTAAAAGTAGAAATTCCATTTGATCCAGCTATTGCCCTTTTAGGTATCTTCTTCATAAAGTTAGACATCATATCACAGTGTTACATCCATGCCCATGTTTATAACAGCACAAATCATCTAAATCTTGGAAGCAGCCTTATGCTCACCAACAGATTAATGGATAAGGAAAACATGATATTTGTTCATAACCGAGTAATACTCTGCCATAAAGGAGAAATTTTAATTAGTTGTAGAAAAATAGATGCACTTGGAGACCATGTTAAGTGAAATATACTTGACACACAAGCTTAAATATTACATGACTTCTCTTATATGAGAAACTCAAAATGCAAATGATTTAAAAATCTAAATAAAAGGAAATGGGAAATGGGGAGATGGATCTTTTGCAAATAGGAATAGCATCTAGAGATGAAGGGCATGGAGAGAGTTGAGAGTAGGGGAAGAAAATGAATAAAGATATTTTAAGTAGATGCACCTACACCCTAAGATGAATGTAAACACTATATACTCCAAAATGTACTAATAAAATAAATAAATATAAACTACTGAAAAAATCAATACCATTCCTGTATACCAACAATGAGCATACAAAAAAATAAGGAAAATCATCCATTCCTGAAATAAAGTTTTGGGAACTGTCTCATTCTTAGTAGATACTTAGCACCCTCTTGTCAAACACCAAATATTCCTAGGTGAATTTTATCTCTCATGGAGAACCACTGACCCAGAGTTTTAGATCTATCATGATTTCAGAATTCAAACCAAAGTCCTATTAATTACTTGATTTATAACATTTTTAGCATTCTTTTTGCAGGAGAGATGGGAGCACTACAATATCATAGAATAGACATTCTAAAAATCAAAGTTATACAATCTTTATTAGGTGGCAAGCTCAGGTTATAGTGGAAAAAAGAATTAAATGAATCTCTTCTAATTAAACATTTCAAAAGGAGAAACTACAGATTTGTTATTTTAAAATCTTATAAGTTTTGGAAAAAAGAAGGCAAGAGGCAGTTCAAGGATTTATACCAAATAAACACTATTCTCTCCCTTGATAAAGGAGGAAATGGTGATTTCTTTGGAGGTACCAGGTGCTTTTACACACCAGGAAACAATGCTTTGAATATCCAGTAGATGTAACTGAGCTAGGTTCGTGTGTCAGACTTATAAAACTACTTAAAGGAGTGATAAGGTGCTAGGAGGTTATACCTGTAAAGGGTAGGTGAGTTCATAGAGGTGTAAGAATAAAAAGCAGCTTTCCTGGATTGTAAACTGGTGACTTGGGAACAGAGAATCAGCAGGAAAAATTTCTTTTTTTCCATCCCAGTTTTCCACAGAGACACCAGCCAGATAGAGGATGATGTAAAAGTGGGAAAAGTGCCTAATGAGCAGTTATAGGGAGCTGCAACCATTTATTTTGATGTCCCCCATGAGTACCGGCTTGGAATGGACTGGATCTGATGGTTTCTTCTAGGGAACCAACACCTGACTCTTTTCATTTGTCTTTTCTGGAGATAGAGCTTCAGTATTTACGTCAACCATTCAGGGAAAAATTAGCACTTTTATGAGACTTTCCTCTCAGAAACTGTATCCAGGTGAGTCAAATCTAACAGATACCGCAGGTGAGGATCAAAAAGAATAGAATGCAAGAATGTTTATCTGAGGTCACCTGAAAGCCACTCAGACCTAACTGAGAGCAGGGAGTGCTGTGGTTCCTTGCTATTCTGATGTATTAATTATTCATAATTATGAATTTATAATGCTAAAATGTGCAATGAATATTGAACTGATTAATGCAAGTTTCATTGGTGACAATGAAATTATGGTCACAGAGGCCTGAATGGAATAGGGAATGTGAGACAAAAAGTCCTTCCAGGAAAAGAATGAAAATCCAAAGATCTTTGCAACTAGGATGAATACATAAATGGGGTGTTAGTTAAGGAGAGAAATGCAGTGTAACCAGGATATTTTTTATGTTTGAGATGAGACATATGTTTCTGTATCGATGAGAAAGATCCAGAGAAAAATTCTTGCAAATTTTATCTTGCAACAAAAATTCATGAGACATACTTTTCAAAGTATGAATTTTGGAAGACTTCCTGTCATATGGTAATATTTTGAAGTCTCTGGCAACTTAATCATGAATTAGCAACCCATGTTGAGATCATTAAATAATTACCATTTTTATCTTTTCTGATAGATCTTTTAGATTTTCCTTCCATTTTGTTTAAATTGGCACATGCTGTATACATATTTATAAATACCACACTGAACCACTCTAACATATGCAATGAATGTATGCTAGTCAAAAGCTTAAAAAATTAAAAAATAAATTCAGTGGAGGGTAGATTAGAGAGCTCTTGAAATTAGGCAGGCTAGGGGGAAGTGACAATGGGAGTTTGAAAAAGGGATATCCAAATATATTTATATTGACGAAATAAGTTCTAGAGTTATATGGCATTGTGGGGCAATAATAATTTACAATGTATTACATATATTTTTCTGTGAATGATTTTTATAATCATATAAAGCAATTATAAAATTACTTCTAAAGGGGTTATGCTAGGTTTTTATTATATTCTTAAAAAATAGAAAATAGAAATGCAAAGTTCCCCAACACACAAAATTCATAAGTATTTAAGGAAAGGGAAATACTACTTTCTGAAAATAAAATACTCATATTCACTGCATAAAGAAATATACTTAATTCCAGTATACTTAAACTAATTTAATTGTCACAGTCATTCTTTATTCTGTAAGTTTGTGGTTTATTTTACAGATGTACAAATTGGATTATGTGCACATTGTAAATACTGTTAAATTGCTCCCTTACAGTCTCAATAATTCCTTACTGACTTCTCTGCAACCATCATAATGAGGGAATAAATGTTTTAGAGCATGTATAATATTTCATAATGGGCTTGTATTATTCACACTTTTCATAGTCTTTCATGTTTTTTCTCACTAATTTGCTATATGTTGCAAATATTTGCTAATGTTGTAAAAATATTTTGCTATTTTTAAATTCAAAGTCCTGAGACAGGAATGATTTTGTTCCCCAAGGGACAATAAGTAATGTCCAGAGAAATGATTGACTTCTACCTAGGTCCAGAGTCATTTGAGGTCAGCCATGCTGCTGACCATCCTATTATGTACAGATTACTCCATCCCCAACACACACACACACACACACACACACACACACACACACACACACACACTACAGGAGAACAGTCTGCCTAAGAATGTCCACAGTGTTAAGATTGAGAATCCTTGAATTATATACTTGCAATTATAATATTCACAGCTGTCTTCATATTGTGCCCCAATACAGGGTAACAAATCATGTTCCAACACCAAGTTATAGAGTACCCCCTTAACTATTTTATTTGAAATTCTATTACCAATCAATCTAACTGCTCTTTAGGTTTGTTTTTCTCTAGGCTGGAGGGTATGAGAAAACATTTCTTGCCCCCCTTAAACTATTTTTGACTTTAACCAAATATATATATTTCATCACCATGCTGAGTTCTCTATTATTACCATTATTATTTCATATGACTTCTATTTTACAAATTATTGTTTCTCCATTGACTTGCAGGGTGATAATTTTGATCCAAAAAAAAGGTTTTAAATTATATTTAGGTGTACATGTATGTCTTCTTATTCTTGAAGGTTTTTTTCTTGCCTCCACATGATTTTGCTCAGTGGATTATATATACAGTATAATTTCCAGGTGTTCACCTAAATGAAGTGTGCGTTTTCAGATGAAGTCATTCAGTCCTGTCATTATTGGGTGAGACAGGATTGTGAGATGGGGGAATCAACTTTACTTTCTTCTAGAATTATAGGCACTTCCATTTGCTGTCATTCCACAAGGCAACCGTTTCTTATTACACTGAAACATAATATTTCATATGTTGAGAGCCCTCATACATGGAGACTCAATTGCTGCTTTTTTCAACAAATGATAACTGAATATCTGTTACAAGCCAGAATGATAGGGTCATTCTATGTCATATGCTAATATTTCAGAGGTTTTGTTAATTTCATTGTTAGTGTGTGTTATTTTTAATGTCTTTCACGTAGTTCCTTAAGAAATGGTGGTGTTGAGGGTGGAAGCCAGAGCGTCACCCATGCTAGGAAGGCACTTTGTCGCTGAGCTACGCCACAGCCCCCATTTCAGTTAGTTGTTGAGGCTCCATGACATTTTATTTGTCTTTTTTTTTTTTTTTTTGGTACAGGGGATGGAGATTGAACTCCGGTCCTTGCACTTGTGCAGCAGGTGGCAAAACCACTGAGCTAAATCCTGGGCCCAACACAGTCATTTTGAATCAACTCTATTCAACCTGATTTCATTTACATGACTTCTTATTGTCTTAAAATGCATACATATTTACATAGGTTTGGAAAAATACAAAGATGAACAAAGCAGGTGAGTTTTCTGCTCATTTGGATCTTGTAATAGAATGGCATAAACTGAGTACAGTGAAATAAATGTGTGAATGACACAGTACCCCCAGGCATAAATTAGACAGGTCAAGGTATCCTGGCCATGACATGTACATGACCTTATAGAATGCCCTGGGGAGGTCATTTCATCTTAGATGGAGACCCAAATGAGGGCTAGTGTGTACCATGGGATTTGTTGAAAAATAAATTAAAATCGAAAACCCAAAAATAACAAAGAAAATATACCACGAGAGAGATGTATCAAACCCCTTGCTGAATTTATTCATTGTTATCACAAATATACACTAATAAAAAATTGAGAAAAGGACCTGCCTCAGTCATCACTGGGCTTTATCAAAACTGAATGGTCAAATAAATATGAAATAAGTATAAGAAAATGTTTGTTCACATAAAAATGTGCTGAACTTTTGTTTTACTTTGTACTATACGATTTTGGGAAAATTTTTATTTATTCTCCATCATTTTTTGTCTTAGAGTCATTTTTATATGGTGTTTAAAACCATGAAAATTTCACAATGTTAGAAAAGATATAAGCATATTTTTTCTGTCTTCTTGTTTTTGCAGGGCATCCAGGAGATGGAAATTTGGTTGGAATTTTGCCAAAACCAAGGGAGCATTTTTTTCTCTTAGTCTCTCAGGAAATGTGACTTTCTTTCTTGCTTTATCTTTTGTGTCCCTTTCATTCCTCTCTTATTTCTCACTCGGTGTTTATTGAACTGAATTTTTTTGGTGTGTGTTTCTATAAATATAGAGCTGGAATTTGAAAATGAAGCAAAAGTTAGCTCATACTTGTTGTTTATTGGAGGCTTACAAAATGGGAATTCTGGGCCCCATTTCCACATTAGAGGAAAGATAACCCAGTCTGCCCAGTCCACTAGTAACTCACACAGGGTGGTGAGAAGACCAAATGGGCAAAGTGTAAAGATGGTGGTTTGCACCCAGTCCTGACATTGCAGATACCTGGGCTCTGGATTCCAAGGTGACTCTGCTAATACAGAGGTAAAACTCAAACATCGGTAGTAGTAGGGAGAGTTTCCGTTTGAATTCAGAGGGTGCTCTTGCCATAAAATTAATAATGTGCATTCGGTACATAGTGTGGATGAAGTTCTCCCTGAGTCTTGCAGTTTCAGCACCACTCATTACTCAGCATCCTCTGACACCATCTCTTTCACTCTCCCTCTTTCTCATTGACCTCCACACACTGGCTCTCCAAAGGCCTTGAACATGTTAAACAAGTACTTGCCACTGGGATTTTGCACTGGCTTCTCCCTATATCATGTAACATTTCTGGAGAGGACCTTTCAGCTCCTTTTGTCTTCTTGAGCTCCCTGATCAAATGGCTCCTTCTTGTTAATCTGGCCTAGATACCCATGACAAATGACATCCTCAGGGTTGGGTATAAGGATCGATGGTAGAGAAACTTCATTTCATTCATGCTGTCTGGGGTTCTAAATAAAGGTACTCTGAGCACTTCACAAAATGGAACTTGCTACATACCTGCTTTCATTCTCTATATGGTAACTTCACTGCCTGGCATATTACATGATTATTCCTTTTAATAATGGCTTCATTGAGATATACTTCGGATTCAGTTAATGTGTTGTCATTTGATGAATACTTGCATATACAAATGTGATGCCTTTACCACAAAAGTGAATAGATATGTGATGTCCTTGTTTGCATATATTCTTAGTTCATCTTTGGAATGTAAAAACTTCTGTTTTACAGCAGCCTAGTCAGGGCTGGAGCATAGTCAGCACTCACTATCCCTAAAATGTGAGAAATAGTTTCTCAGTACAGCTGTACATGACATGACTTCCTGGGGAGAAGGCTTACAGTGGGACAGATATTCCTAATTAGGAATGACACTAGGGATCCTCTAAGGGGAACAGATCTTCAGAAAAAGTAGAAATTAATTTATAGACCAGAAAATATAAATTGGAGTATTACAACTATAGAAGTAACATCCATTTGTGTGAATAGTACTCATGCTATATTTTTTCCTTTTCCCTGGTAGTTTCATCCACCATATGGAACTAAGAAACAACACAAGAATTTCACAATTTCTTCTATTGGGATTTTCAGATGACCCAGAACTGAAGCCCCTCATATATGCACTTTTCCTGTCCATATACTTGATTGCTGTGCTTGGGAACCTGCTCAACATACTGGCCATCATCTCTGACTCACACCTGCACACACCCATGTACTTCTTCCTCTCCAACCTGTCCTTTGCAGACATCTGTTTCACCTCCACCACCGTGCCCAAGATGGTGGTGAACATACAGACACAGAGCAAGATTATCAGCTATGCAGGCTGCATCACCCAGATGTACTTCTTCTTGCTCTTTGGAAGCTTGGACAACTTCCTCCTGGCTGTGATGGCCTATGACAGGTTTGTAGCCATCTGTCACCCCCTACATTACATGGTCATCATGAACCGCCCACTCCATAGGGTGCTGGTGTTGGTGTCCTGGGTCGTGAGTATCCTGTATGCCTTGTTACAAAGCCTGATGGTGCTGCGGCTGTCCTTCTGTACTGACTTGAAAATCCCACACTTCTTTTGTGAACTCAATCAGGTAGCCCAACTTGCCTGTTCTGAAAACTTTTTAAATGACTTTGTGATGCACTTTGTACCTGTGCTGCTGGGTGCCAGTTCCTTTGCTGGTATCATTTACTCTTACTCCAAGATCGTTTCCTCCATATGTGCAGTCTCATCAGCTCAAGGAAAGCATAAAGCATTTTCCACCTGTGCATCTCACCTCTCAGTTGTCTCCTTATTTTATGGCACTGGCCTAGATGTGTACCTTAGTTCTGCCCCAGCCCATAGCTCACACTCAAGTGCAGCAACCTCAGTGATGTACACTGTGATTGTTCCTATGCTGAACCCGTTCATCTACAGTCTGAGGAATAAAGATGTAGAGAGAGCTCTGAAAAGACTCTCTGGAGGGGAACTTTAGAAGGGCCCATTGGACATGGCTGAAGAAGTGCCCTCGCTGGCTCCATTCTAATCCTCAGAGTTGGAAATTGTGATTCTTGGATTCAATTGTGAATGGAAACTTAGTCTTTCTATTTATTTCCTGGTGTTTTCATCACTCTGATTGCAATCTTTCTTTTTAAACATTTGGTAGTACATGTTGGCTGTACATAACGATTACATTCATTGTGGAGAATTGGTACATGTACAGAACACACCTTAATTCTTTTTATTTCTCCTTCCTTGGCCCTCCTCCCATCTCTAGAACCTCTTCCAATTTAAAAGAATCTAACTCTCCATTTCCTACTATCTATCTTTTATTTTATTCTTTAATCAGTTATACTTTGAGTTTCTTATATAAGAGAAACAATGTGATATTTAGGCTTGTGCGTCTGATTTATTTCTTTTAATGTTACCTTCTCTAGGGGCATCCATTTTCCTCCAAGTGGCTCAATTTGTCCCTCTTTATGGCTGAGAAGTACTTCACTGTGTATATATACTATATATCCTTTCTGATGTCAACTTTCTTAAAAATATCAACTCAATTTTAATTAATTAATTTATAACAGTGTGTATTAGTTTACAGACTAATGGGTTTCATTTTGACATATTTGTACATGAGTGAAGCATACTTCATTCATTTCCAGCTCCTTTTACCCCTGCTTTTACATTCCGTGATTTTTTTCTCTCCTCCAATAGTCTCCTTTCTACCTTCAAGGCATTTTTTAATGGATTCCACATATGAGAGAAAACTTACAAAGGCTTTCTTTCTGAGTCTGGCTTATTTTGCTGAACACAGTGGCCTCTAAGTCCATTTATTTTTTCTGAAAATACCTGATTTCATTGTTGTTTAGGATTGTATAATGCCCTATTTTGTCTGTCTATCACCTATCTATCTATCTATCTATCTATCATCTAGCCTCTGTCTTCTTGTCATCTATATCTTCTATTATCTATCCATCTCTATCACATTTTCATTGCTATTCATCATTTTATGGGCATTTAGGCTGATTCCATAGCTTGAGTGTTGTGAATGAATTGTGCTACAATAAGCATGATTCTGCAGGTATCACTATAGTACTGTGACTAATTTTTCTTCTATATACTGAGGATTGTTACAGTTTGATCATATGGTTCATCTATTTTCATATTTTGAGGACTCCCCACACTGATTTCCATAGTTGCTGTACTAATTCACATTGCCCCCAATAGTACACAAATATTCCTTTTTCTTCGCACATCCATACCAGCATTTGTTGTATTCTTAATGATACCTACAAGAGATATGTAAATAAAATGTACATTGAGACTTTACTTTAATTTAATTTAATTCATATATTTTAGGTATACAATGTAATGACATTCATCGCTGGAAATTTGCACATTTACATAATCTCTCTTGGTTCTTATTTTTTCCCCCTTCCCCTGTGCTCTCTTCAACCACTCTGTCTCTCCTTATATACAAAGACTTTGTTTCCATTTTTTCATTTTCTCATATTAATTCCATTCCCTTCTTTCCTTTCCCCTACCCCTCCCACTTCCTCTTCCCTTTTGCCCCTTTTCTTCCTATTTCACATTATCTATTATACCTTTTAGTCCTTATTTACACTTTCAGTTACTCACACTAGAGAAGCTACTCAGTATTTACACATGAGTGTTCTATTTATTTCACTTAAGAGTATCATCTCAATGTTCAACCATTTAGCTATAAGTATCTCTAATTTCTCATTTTCTTTGGCTGAGTAGTACTCCATTTTATTAAAAAACCACATTTTATCCAGTCTCCAGTTGATGGGCATTTTGGCTGCTTCCAAGTTTTAGCTATTACAAACTGTGCTGCTATGAACATGGGTGCACATATATCACGGTGGTATGATTCTTTTAATTCTTTGGGGAAGATCCCCAGCAGTGGAATAGCGGGGTCAAATGGGACTTCCAGTCCTAGTTCTTTGAGGAATCTCCATACTGATTTCCACAGTGGTTGCACCAGTCTACACCCTCACCAGCAGTGGATCAGGGTTCCTCTTTCCCCACAGCCCTGCCAGCATTTGTTATTCATTGATTTCATGATAGCAACCATACTTTCTGAAGTGAGGTGGAATCTCAGCATTGTTTTCATTTACATCTCTCAAATGACCAGTGATGTTGGACGTTTCTTCATGTTTCTTTGCTATTTCTACTTCTTTATAATGAGAACTGTCTGTTCATTTCAGATGCCAATTTTTGGATTGAGTCTTTCAATTTGAGAGATCTGATCTTTTTTAAAGTTCTTTATAGATTCTAGAGAGTAAACCTTTGTCTGAGGAATAGCAGGTGAAAATTTTTTCCGATGTTCTGAGTTGTCTCTTCACACTGCTGGTGGTTCCTTTTGTTGTGCAGAAGCTTTTTAGTAACAAGAGATTGCACTTCTTGATTGTTTTTGCTAGTTCACAGGCAACTGAGGTTTTGTTCGTATAATCTTTTCCTACACCAATGTCTTCAAGAGTTCTACCTAACCGCTGTTTCCAGCCGGTTCAGTGTTTCTGTTTTAATATTTAGATCTTTAATTCATTTCGATTTTAGTTTAGTGCATAATGAGAGATCTAGGTCTAGTTTGAATCTTTGGTAAGTTAAAACCCAATTTTTCCAGCACCATTTATTAAAGAGGGTATCTTTCCTCCAGTGAGGGTGTTTGGCTCTTTTTTCAAAGATGTGGTGGCTGAGTGTGTCTGGAGTTGTTTCTGCAACTTCTACTCTGTTCCATTGGTCCTTTGGTCCATTTCTTTCCGAGTATCATGCTGTTTTTATCACAGAAACTTTGTAGTATAGTTTCAAGGTTTGTGTTGTAATACCCCCTGCCATGTCTCTGTTATCTAGAATTGCTTTTGCTATTCTAGTTCTCTTCTTGTTCCAAATGAATTTTTGAATTGTTTTCTCAAGGTTCATGAAGTATGCTGCTGGAATTTCAATTGGGAGTGCATTGAATCTATATAGCAGTTTTGGAAGTATGGCCATTTTCACTATGTTGATTCTTCCTACCAAGAGCAAGAGATGTCTTTCCATTTTCTGATAACATCTTCAATCTCCATTTTCAGAGTGCTATAGTTTTCAGCGAAGAGGTCTTTGATTTCTTTGGTAAGTTGATTAATAGGTATTTTTGTTTTTCAGATGCTATTATGAAAGTAATTGCTTGCCCTATTTCTCTCCCAGTCAGTCTGTTGTTTGTGGAGATGAAATCTATTGATTTTTGTGTTTTGACCTTGTATCCAGCTACTTTACTGAATTTTGTTATTAAGTCTAGAAGACTTTTGGTGGAGTTCTTGGGGTCTTCTATATAGAGTATCATGTCATCTGCAAAGAATGACAATTTGACTTCTTCATTTCCTATCTTTATTCCTTTTATTTCTTTCTCTTGTCTAATTGCCATGGCTAATGTTTCCAAAACTATATTGGGCAGGAGTGCTGGTAGTGGACATGCTTGTCTTGTCCCTGATTTTAGTGTGAAGGATTTCAGTTTTTGACCATTTAGTGTGATATCTGTATTGGGTTTTCATAGATGCCTTTTATCAGATTGAGGTAGAGACTATCTATTCCAATTTTTGTAGGGTTTTTTAAATCATAAATGAGCGTTTGATTTTGTAAAATGCTTTTTCTGCATCTATTGAAATGATCATATGGTTTTGTCCTTAGCTCTATTGCTATAGTGCATCAGATTTTTTTATTTTTCATATGTTGTACCATTCCTGCATCCCTGGAATGAATCCCTCTTGGTCAGGGTGTATGATCTTCTTGACGATCTTCTCCATTCTATTTGCCAGTATCTTATTAAGGATTTTTGCATCTATGTCCATTATTGAGATTGACCTATAGATCTCTATTTCGGTTGGGTCTTTCTCTGCTTTGGATAATCAAACTGATGATTGCTTCCAGGAATGAAGGGGTGTATTTAGGAGTATTCCTTTCCTTTTGATTTCACTGAAGAGTCTAAACACTAGTGGCAATAGTCCCTCTCTAAATGTCTGGTAGAATTCAGCAGTGAAGCCATCATACCTGGGCTTTTCTTAGTTGGTAAGTTTTTAATTAGGTTCTCAATTTTGTTTATTGATATTGGGTTGTTTAGAAATTTTAGGTCTTCCTTTTTCAACTTTGGTAATTCCCACATATCTAGGAATCTGTGCATTTCTTCTGGTTTTCAATCTTATTGGTGTTTCTGCTCCTGAAGTAGGTATTGATTATCCTCTATATTTCTGCTGCATCCATTGTAATTTCAACCTTTTCATTCCTAATTGCATGGATTTGGGCCTTTTCTTTCCTTTTTTGATAAGGTTGGCTAAGATTTGTCAAATTTTGTTTATTCTTTCAAAGAAGAAGCTCTTGGTTTGATTGATCTTTTCTATCATTCTCTTAGTCTCCATTGCACAGATTTCTGCTCTGGCCTTTATAATTTCCTCCCTTGTATGAGCTAGGGGTATATCTTGCTCTTCTTTTTCTAGAATCTTGAGATTCAGCATCAGGTTGTTTAATTGGGCTTGCTCTGTTTTCCTAATATGAATATTCACTGCTAAGAATTTCTCTTGTAAGCCTATTGCCATTGTTTCCCATAGATTCCAATATGTTGTATTTCCAATGTCATTTAATTGTAGGGACTGTCTGATTTCTTCTTTAATTTCCTATGTGACTCATTGGTGATTCAGAAGTCTATTGTTCAAGTTCCACATGTTTATGAAATTCTTGCAGTTTCTTTTGCTATTTATCTCCAATTTCATCATGCTATGGTCTGATAATATATAGGGGTATCTTGAATTCCTTTGCACTTAAGCATGTTCTTTGAGCAAGTATGTGGTCTATTTTTAGATAACAACTCATGTGCATCTGAAAAGAATGTGTATTCTCATTTTGTGGGGTGGAACACTCTGTAAACATCTGTTAAGTTCATTTGTTCAAGAGTTTGATTTTGTTCTAGTATCTTGTTTATTTTTTGTCTAATAGATGTATCTATTTGTGAAAGTAGTGTATTAAGTTCCCCCACCACTATTGTCTTAGTGGTTATTTGATTTTTCATGTCTGTTAGTATTTGTTTTATATAGTTGGGCACACGAGAGTTTCCTGCATAAATATTTGTGATTGCCATCTCTTTCTCTTGGATTGTTCCCTTTACAAAGATGTAGAGTCCTTCTTTGTCTCTCTAAATCAGTATTAGTTTCAAATCCACTTAATCTACAAAGA
Organism: Heterocephalus glaber; assembly: GCF_053883595.1. Taxonomy (NCBI): domain Eukaryota; kingdom Metazoa; phylum Chordata; class Mammalia; order Rodentia; family Bathyergidae; genus Heterocephalus; species Heterocephalus glaber. Next base: position 687,233 of record NW_028258199.1, on the reverse strand, counting down.
GGATAGCTATTCCTGGTTTTTCAGGTTCCTGTCACATGGGATATTGTTTTCTACACTTTAATTTTCAGTGTATAAGTTTCTTTTTTAATTAAGTGTGTTTCTTGAATGCAGCATATGGTTGGATCTTGCTTCTTGACCCATACTGCCAGTCTATCTCTTTTGATTGGTGAATTGATACTATTGACATTGATGACTATAACTGATATATATTGACTTATCTTTGTCATGACTTTTTCTTTTTGTTGGATTTTCCCCTTTTGGATTTAATTTCTTGTTGTGCCTGATGGATTCATTCTGCTGGGATTCCTGTGGTTGTGATCTTCATTGTCTTTTCCTAGGATACTGTCAAAAATTTTTTGAAGTGCTAGTTTGGTATTCATGAAGTTCCTAAGGTGCTCTTTGTCATGAAAATATCTTATTTCTACATAAATTTTTGAAAGATAGTTTTGCAGGGTACATCAATCTAGGTTGGAGGTTGTTTTCCTTTAATGCTTGAAATACATTGCTCCAGGCTTTTCTTGCCTTGAAGGTTTGTGCTGAGAAGTCTGCTGTGATTCTTGTGGGCTTTCCTTCATATGTGATTTGTTTCTTTTCTCTCACTGCTTGTAGAAATTTGTTCTTCTGTTGGGTTTCTGGAATCTTAACAGTTATATGACTATGTGCAGATTTTTTTTGATCAAGCCTATTTGGAGTCCTATATGCCTCACTTATCTGTATGTCAATCTCTTTTCCCCTGCTTGGGAAGTTTAATGCCATTACATCTGTGAAGAGTTTTTTTTTTTTTTTATGTTGTCTGTACTCTCTCCTGTTTCTTCATTGACCCCAATCAGCCTTACATTATTCTTCTTTGCATCATCTAGCAGCTGCTGGATTGATTTCTCATGATCCCTTACTATTTTAAAGAAATTTTTGTTTTCCTTGTCACTAATTGCAGTCCTATCTTCTATATCTGAAGTTCTGTTCCCTCGTTCAGTCATTTTGCTGCATAAACATTTAATGGAGTTTTTAATCTCCTGGGAATCGGTTTGGAAAGGGAATCTTTATGGATTCCATTTGTTTCCTATGTTGGGATTCCATCATGTTCCTCAGCTCCTCTATGTTTTTTATCCCTGTCTGCTCTAGACTTATTAATCATGTCTTGCACTGTGAAACAATCTCTGTTGTTATCTGAGAAATTTTTTCTAATTTCATTTATTCAGATCCTCTTTCATTGCCAGCTCAGGGAGTCCATGTGATTGACTGTGAGACTGTTCCATCTTGTTGCCCTTTGGGGTTGCCTTAGGTGATCTGGAAGTCTGGTTTTGAGGCTTGTTTACATGTCTTCTCATTTCAACAGATGTAGCCAGTTGTGCCTTTGTTGAGGCAACTTTTTGCTCACCCAGTGGTCTTCAATTCTCAGTGAACCACCAAGGGGCCTTTGCTCTGCTGCTCATTAATGTACCAATTCCTGAGTTCAGAATAGTTGCCTTCTGGATCCCTGATCTGACTTGTTGTTTGAGTGGGCTTCTGGCTGGGGTTTGTGCACACTTGGGGTGGTATCTAATTTTGCCTCTGGCTAGGGCTTGCTCCCCTATGTAGCTGTTGCCTGAGAGGCCTTTGGCTGGGGGCTGTGCTGCTTAGGGTCTCCATGCACTTAAAGATGGTAACAAGGCAAACCTCTGGCTGTTTCTTGTGTGCTTGTGCAGCTCTATTTCAGGCAGGCTCTTGGATTGGGATTATTTGCTCAAGCAGTGGGGGTCAGGGTAGGGCCCTGGCTGGATCTGCCTGAAGCCTGGCTGCTATGGTCCACACAGATGCTCAGTGGGATCTGCAACCAATTATGGATGGTATGGGGTGGGCCTCTGGCTCATGTTTGTGCACCTGTGCAGCATTTTTCAGGGTATCCCTTTGGCTTGGTCTTGTGTGCCCAAGCCCCTGAGGTCCAGGTGGTGCCCTGTCTGGGATCTGCCTGCAGCTGTGCCTGCCTGGTGCACACTGCTGCTCACTGGAATCTGAGCCCACTTACAATGGTCCAGTTCTCTTTTTGGTTGGATCCTTCTCTGGTTTTTGTATCAGGGTAATACTTGCTTCCAGGAATAACTTTGGGAGAACTGTTGCTCTTTAAATTTCATTAAAGAGTTTGCAGAGTAGTCACTTTAGATCTTCTCTAAAGTTGTGGTAGAATTCAGCAGTGAATCTATTGGGATCTGGGATTCTCTTTGTTGGTAAGCTTTTAATTACATCTTCAATTTATTGACTGATATTAGGTTATTTAGCATTTTTGTATCTTCTTGATTCAGCTTTCTATCTAGAAATTTGTTCCTTTCTTCTGTGTTTTCCATCTTATTAGAGTACAGTTTCTTGAAGTAGATAGTGATGATCTGGATTTCTGCAGAACAGGTTGTGATTTCACCCTTCTCATTCCTAATTGCATGGATTTGAGTCTTTTCTTTCCTTTCTTTGGATACAGTTGACTAAGGTTGTATCAATTTTATTTAAGCTTTCAAAGAACCAATTCTTTGATTCTTTGTATTGTTTTCTTAGACTTAATTACCTTAATTTCTGCTCTGATTTTTATAATTTCCTTCCTCATACAAGCTTTGGGCTTGGACTTATTGTTCTTTTTCTAGAAGTTTGAGGTTCAACATTAAGTTATTTATTAGCTTGTTCTGTTTGCCTGATGTGAAAGTTCACTGCTATAAATTTCCATCATAGGACTTCTTTCTTTGTGTCCCACAAGTGCTGGTATGCTGTATCAATATCATCATTTAACTGTAGAAAGTGTCTAATTTCTTCTTTAATTTTATGTGTGACCCATTGGTTGTTCAGCAGAGTATTATTTAATTTTCATGTGTTTATGAAATTTGTATGGTTTCTTTTGCCATTGAGTTCCAATTTCATTACACTGTGGTCTAAAAATATACATGGGATAATTTAAATTCATTTCCATTTAATTAAGCATATTCTATGAGCTAGTATGTGGTCTATTTTGAAGAACATCCCATGCATAAAAGAATGTGTATTCTGGGCCATACTACAGCCCCAGAGCACCAAGGAGGTAAGCCTCTCATGTCACCATATTATTGCCCCAGATGGGCAAAGAGGTGAGCCTCACAGGCTGCCATACCACCACCACAGAGCACCAAGGAGGTGAGCAGCATGGGTACCAGCACCCACTTACCAACCCCAGCTGTGCTGAGCCATTACCAGGATCCACACTACAGAGTTGCAAGGGTGGTAAAGAACATTGTTTTGAGCTTGAGAAGATAGGGCAGAAGTGAACAAAAGAAAGAGGGCCTCTCTGAGGCCCCTTGATGAAAATTAAAGCCCACCAGAAAAGTGAAGAAAATCTCTGCATTAAAGGCACACCAGACCGCCTCAGTTGGGGGAGAAACAGAGTGGATCAGAGCAGGGTGGCTGCAAGCAGATCCCAGCCAGGGCTCCACCCAACCCGAGAGGATGGCACACTGGCCCAAGCCAAGGGCCTTCCTGGAAAAGAGCTGCACAGGCACACAAGCAACAGCCAGAGATTCAACCCAATACTATCAGTAAGTGCACAAGACCCTAGCCAGAAGCTTACTCACATGACAGGAACTGGGGTGCACAGCCCCAGCCAAAGACCCTCCCAGCCAACAGCTACATAGGGACCTGGCCAGTGGCACACCTAGATATCATCACAAACATGCACAAGCCCCAGTCAGAATCCCACCCAGACAACAGATCACCTCAGGGATCCAGAAGGCCACCTTTCTGAACCCAGGAATTAGTGTACTGGTGAGCAGCAGAGAAAAGGCACCTCTGTGGCTTGCTGAGAATTGAAGAGCACTGGGTGAGCAAAAAGTTGCCTCAACAAAGGCACAACTGGCTACATCTGTTGAAATGAGAAGACATGTAAACAAGCCTCAAAACCAGACTTCCAGATCACCTAAGGCAACCCCAAAGCACAACAAGATGGAACAGTCTCACAGTCAATCACATGGACTCCCTGAACTGCCAACAAAAGAGGATCTGAATAAGTGAAATTAGAAAAAATTTCTCATATAACAAGAGAGATTGTTTCATAGTGCAAGACATGATTGACGAGTCTAGAACAAACAGATAAAAAAAATAGAGGAACTGAGGAACATGATGGAATCCCAACATAGGAAACAAATGGAATCTGTAAAACAGATACATACAGATTTCCAAGTGATTGTTAAAACTCCATTGAAAGTTTACGCAGCAGAATGAGCCAACGTGAGGACAGAATTTCAGATACAGAAGATAAGATTGGAAGTAGTGACCAGAAAGAGAAAAAATTTAAAAAATAGTAAGGGACCATGAGAAAGCAATCCAGCAGCTGCTAGATGATGCAAAGAAGAATAACATATGACAGATCAGAGTCAATGAAGAAACAGGAGAGACTGCAGATGACAGACAAAAAACCTGTTCATAGTAGTGATGGCATTAAACTTCCCAAGCAGGGGAAAAGAACTTGACATACAGATAAGTGAGCCATATAGGACTCCAACTAGCCATGACCAAAGAAAATGTACACATAGGTATACAGTAGTTAAGGTTCCAGAAACCCAACAGAAGAACAAATTTCTGCAAGCTGTTAGAGAAAAGAAACATATCACATACAAAGGAAAGCCCATCAGAATCACAGCAGACTTCTCAACCCAAACCCTCAAGGTGAGAAGAGTTTGGAGTAAGGTACTTCAAACCCTAAAGGAAAACAGCCTCCAACCCAGATTGATGTACCCTGTAAAACTATCTTTCAAAATTGATGGAGAAATAAAATACTTTCATAACAAAGAGCACCTTAGAGACTTCATGAATACCAAACCAGAATTCCAAAATACTTTAGACAATATCCTAGGAAAAGACAATGAGGATCACAACCCCAGGAATCCCAGCATATTGAATCCATGAGGCACGACAAGAAATTAAATGCAAAGGGGGAGAATCCAACAAAAACAAAAAGTCATGACAAGAATAAGTCAGTATGTATCAGTTATAACTATCAATGTTAATGGTCTCAATTCATCAATCAAAAGAAATAGACTCGCAGAATGGGTCAAGAAGCAAGATCCAACAATAGGCTGCATATAAGAAACACACTTAAGTTAAAAAGAAACTCATAGACTGAAAGTTAAAGGGTGGCAAACAATACTCCATGTGACAAGAACCCCAAAAAATCAGGAGTAGCTATCCTCTTTGCACATCAAGTGGATTTCAAAATCTGAAAGTCTCTGGTCCCATGAATTTCAGATAAGGTATAGTCAACCTGCATGTACAAATCTACTGCGAACATGTGTTTTCATTCCTCTTAAGTAAAAACTTAAGAACAGAACTGTTGATTCTTAACAGTAATACCAGAAATTTCTATATTGTTTTCCAAAATGGTTTAATCATTTTATATTCATATTAGCAGTATTGGAAAGTTCTAACTGGTTTACACCTAAGCTGACATTTTCTCTTTCAAAACCTTTAACTTAAATCTCCCTAATGAGTGTATAATATGATCTTGTTGTTATTTTGGTCAGTATATTTCTGATTCTACTGTTGCACACATTTTCTTGTGCTGTACTGGCTATTTATCATCTTCTTGTGCCTACTTTTTAATTGGGTTTTCTATTAATGAGATGTAGGAGTACTTTATATATTCTGGTCATAGGTTATATGTATTATAACTATATTCTGGTTAATAACTACTTTTCATTTCCTTAACTATGTCTTTTAAAGGTCTAAATTTGGATGGAATTTCATTTATCATTTTTTTTTCTTTTATACATCATGTTTTTTGTATCCTAGGAAATTCTTGTCTACCCTAAATTAATGAACATTTTCCCTTATAATTTCTTCTTAAAGTTTTATAGTTTTAGTCTTTTATATTTAGGGTCATAGATCCTTTCAAGTTATTTTTATATATGGAAATACAGGGTTGAGGTTAATTTTTTACATACAGATACCAGGTGTTCTAGTGCCATTTGTTGAAAACTTTATCTTTTCCTCTGGTCTTCAGTTGAGTTCATGTTCTATAAAATGTTAATGGTAAATAATCTTTCAACAATCAGTGGACCATCACTGTTCTAGTTCTATATTCTCTGTTTCATTCTATTGATCTATATGTCTTTCCTTACACCAACATTGCCTTGATTATTGTAGCTTCAGAAGAAGTCTTAAAATTAGGTAATAAATGCCTTCCAATACTGTTATTTTTTTCTTTTTACTTTTCCAGGTCCCTTTACTCCCACATAACTTTTAAATTTCAATATCCATTACTTCATTTATAGCAAGTATACACAGACCTGAATTTTTATATATACCTTGTGTTTTCTAATCCTGCTAAATTTAAATACAAGTTATTCCTGGAAATTTATTACTATTTTCTCTGTAGATGATCATTTCATCTACATATAAAGATTTTACTTCTACCTTGCCAACCCTATGCTATTTGTTTCTTTTTATTGCCAGGCTATTTTGGTTTGGGCCTATGTTTCAAAGTTTAATGGAGAGATGAAGAGTAGGCATATCTGCCCTTGTTCTCCATGTTAGGGAGAAAACATTGTATCTTTTCCATTCATGTAAGCTGTTTTTACTGAAAGTATGGAGTACATGTCTTTGATCTGTTGAGAAGGCTCTGTTCTACTTCTAGTCTCCTGATAGCTTTTACCATAAACAGCTGTAGAAGTTAGTCGAGTACTTTTTCTGCAACTACTGATAGGATCATATGGCTTTTTCCTTTCCTCTATTAAAATGATGACTTACGGGGTTGGATCTTCCAATGCTGAACCAACACTGCCATCCCTACACTAAAACCACTTACTACATACTGCCAGATCTGACTTCTAATAGTTTGTTTTGTTAAACAAATTTTTATTTATATTCATACTTTTCTCTTCTATTATCTTTATTCAGTTTTAGTATTAGCACAATGTTGATTTCCTAAAATGAGGGGAGATATGTTCCTTCTTTTTTCTGCTTTAAATGTTTGATATAATTTATCAGTTAAAATGTATATGAGCCTGTTGTTGCCATATAGGTAGATTTTCAAGCTAGGAATATACTTTCTTTAATAGGTGCTATTCAAATTTTATATTTCCTCCAGAGTTAGTTTCATTAATTTGTCTTCCAATGTGCTTCATAGATGTTGTCAAATTTATTTCAAAAATGATTTTTGTAATATGCTTGTATATCCTTTTAAATGCTATAAAATCTGTGGTAATGTCCTCTAAATCTTGATACTGTAATTTAAAAAAATGTATAATTGACATTGTGTAATAGGAAGAAAAGGTCTAAAGTAGTAGGGGAATGTTCAGGGGTAGGGGAAAAGAAAGAAGGGACAAAAATATGAGAAGAGGGAAAAAATGGAAACAAAATCTTTGTAAACAGGGAAGGGTGGAGGGGTGAAGGGAGGGCAAGGGAATGGGGAAAAATAAGAACCAAGATATGTCATGTAAAGTTGCAAAATCCCAATGATAAATGTAACTGTATTTTCTACCTAAAATGTACTAATAAAATTAATGGGAAAAGAAAAGAATGTGTATTCTGATGTTTTGGAGTGGAACACTCTGTAGAAATCAAATAAGCTCTAATACAATTGTAATTGGGGATCTCAATATCCCATTGTCACAAATAGACAGATCAACTCAACAAAAAAATCAACAAAGAAATATTAGAATTGAACCAAACCTGTGAACAAATGGACTTAGTGGATTTCTTTGCATGTAACTGTGAAAGGAATATTCACTCACTCTATACAAATTATTCTGTTTCATCAACACAAAAGTTGAAATACTTAAATCATTAAGTTTTTTTCTTTTGAAAAATCATAACATAACATTTGAACAGGTTTATATGTTGCTTTTAGGCAACTCAGTATGACTTCGTAATCTGCAATAATAAAATCATTGATAATAAGCATTTCCTTTTCCTAATCATTAGTTATTTGTATGTGTGGGCAATTTGTGAACTTGTTATTTCCTTTTTCCTTTTCTTGTTTTATGGATGAATGCAGACCTTTTCTATCCTTAAAAATGGTAAATTATTCTTATTTTAATTGTACATATTTATTAAGTTTACAGTGGTAGCTTTATACTTGTACACAATATAAATGAACAAGATAGCTAGCATTTCCTCCAATTTAAACACTTAAAATTTTTGATTAATACACAATAAGTTACATAGTTATTGTGCAGTGTGAGAATCAATACATGTATACAATGTGAACTGATCAAATTAGGTATTTTCATCTTATTATGAATTTAAGTTTGTACTGTAAGTTTGCTAAAGTTTTTAAATTTAGAAAACACACACACACAGCCTCTAGCAATGTGGCATTTAAAATTCTCTCTGACTTCAATTCTTTGGTCTCCCTCTTCCACATGTAGAAGATTCTTGTGATTACAGCAGAGCCATTTGGAAGACTCAGGCTACTCTTCTTACTCAGATAACTGTCTAATTCCCCATGCTCCCTTTTCCTCTTTACCATGTGTTTAGATTTCTGGAGGTTGGGATGTGCACTTCTTTTGGAGGCCTTTATTTTTCCTGATACAAAGTTCTTTTCAAAAGTATATTGGTTGATGTCACTCAAGAGTCCTTATGTAGAACAATTTGATTGATTGATCGATTAATTAATTGGTTGATGAATTAATTAACTTTTTTTGTTTCTTTTTTTGAGATAGGGTCTTGCTTTGCAGTCCAGGCTGGCCCTGACTTCATTATGTAGATCAGACTGGCCTCAAACTTGCAGTGATTCTCCTGCCCCAGCCTCCCAAGTGCTGGGATAACAGGCATACTCCACCATGCTCAGATGACACAAAATATATAAAAGCCTCCAAGATGGATGAATATATATTTCTCTAAAAATTACATGCAATGGTAATTCCTTATTGAGAATATGAAAATTATCTATACCTAATTTTGTTGTTTTTGGTCCTCAGAATTGGACCCTGGGTTTTGTGCATGCTAAGTACAAGCTCTACTGAGCATGACTTCCAGCCCCTGCATCTAATTCTCACACAGGATAACAGTCCTGTTACTCAAACTATGGTGCCCAGACTTGGGTTTGCAAGATCAACATAACCACTGATGTTTTTAGAAGTGCAGATAATCTTCAACCAAAGAAAGGGCTGCATCAGAAATTGCATTTGAACTTGAATTCTTGGTAATTTCTTATACATTATAAAGTTGGTATTGAATAGGTGTTCTTACCTTACTATTCACATTTGGGTCAAGATAATTATTTGTGTTGGGATGTATTCTATGCTTAAAAGATATTTAGCACCTTCCTTCAGCCATTTTCCTGTATTCCTAGGAGAAAAATGTTGCTAGTTGAGATCCATTGGTCCAGAGTTTGAGAAATGAAAGTGTTACTCCAGAATTCAAATCAAGGTTGTATCCTTATTTCATTTACATTTTTAGTCCCACTTCTGCAATGGAGAAAGGTGTTCATAATAGTATTACAGTATCATAGAATAGGCATTCTAAATATCAGAGTTACACAATGTGTATCAAATTGTTAGTTCAGAAGTGGGACATAAAAAGTCTAAAGGTATTTGTCCTAATTATTAACAAACATTTCAAAATGAGAAACAACATGAATTGTTAAATTGTGTCAAAACTGTGAATCCTAGGAAGCAAGAACCATAGTGTAAAAGGCTTAACACCGAAAGAATACTATTCTCTCCATTGCTATTTAAGAGGAATGTTGACTTTCTGGCAGTTGCCAGGTGCTTTTTACAGACCACAAACCAATGCTCTGAAGATCCAGGAAGTATAATTGAGATAGATTCCACAGTGAATTCCACCTTTGAAAAACACTGGAACCCTAAGCAGGGAAATGTGCTAGGAGATCATTTCTCTGATGTATGTGAGTTAACACAGAGAGAGGAACAAGAAATAGGTTTACTGGATCATAAACTGGTGACATGGGAATGTAGAATGAGCAAAAATAACTCTTGCCTTTACAGGCCAGTTTTCCACAGGGAAATCAAGGACTTAGAAGATGATGCAACAAGTGAGAAAGGTGTCCACTGAGCAGTTATAGGCAGCTGCAACCATCTCTTATGATCTTCCTCAGAGTGTGCAGATCTAAGCTGCAGAGGGCAAGGTGCTTTCTTTTTGAGGTCTCAAGTGTATGTAGGGAAGAAATATTCTTTTTTGTTGTATCTTCTTGGGGGATAGAACTCAACCGTCCAGAGAAGAATTTTCACTTCTGCGTAGAGAACTTCCTCCTAAAGATTTTATCCAGGTGAGTCTGAGGTCACAGTAGATACTGCAGGACAGAGCCAAAAAGAATGGTACCCTAGAAGGTTTATGTGAAGTCATTTGAGAGCCAGCCTGACCTAAACCTTGCTACGATTGCTTGCTTTTCTGATGAACAATTCATAACGCTGCATTAATTCATAATGTTAAAACAAATTTTAATAATGCAGATTCATTGTTAACAATGACTTGGTGGCAACAGGAACTCAAAAGGAAGGGGAAATAGTGCCTAAAAGTGCTTCCGGGAAAAGAACATAAGTTCAAGTATCCTTACAATTAAGGGAATGGATCAATGGAGTGTTAGTAATGGAAGAAAAGGAAGTGTAATGAAGTTGTTGTTATGCTTAAGTTGAAATATATTTGACTACTTTTCTGTATTGAGGAGAATGATGTAGAGAAAATAATTCTTACATATCACGTCTTGCAACAGCAGTTCATGAAACCACATTTCCAAAGTTTTATCTCTATTTTTGGGTACTCACATACAAATTCTTTAATAAGGGAATAAAAGTTTTCCTAAAAGCTTTTCTTTGCTTCAATACTTGTGAGGCTAAATATACCATGGGTTAGTTAAACAGGTCTTTTCTCTATTACAAAGTATCTATGCCAGTCTTTCCCTTTCATTCTCTGTGGGAGTGTTTTTGTTTCTGCTTTTTCCAATATATTTTTCAAATGAAGTATTGGAGTATTCAAATTTTCTTATACAAACATTTTGCCATTTAGTTCTCTTATGTATGTATAGATGCATGTGTAGGGTATGAAAATTTATACTTCTTTTTGTCAAATGTATCGATTTGCCATACAATATCCCCATATCACTTATTTTTCTGAAAGAAGTAATTCAATAGTGTTCAGGTGTAAGTCCTTGGTTTTAATCAAAACATAATGAAGGTTTTTCTGCATTTCTAGGTCTAGAAAGTCATATTTTGTACATATATTCAACTTTTTTATCTCTGTTCTTTCTTATTGAGTCTTTTGTCTTTTGGGGCTAGGAATACTTCTAAAAGAGGCAACAGATTCAGTCATCATCTGGAAGGCTTTCCTTTTTTACCATTTGAGGTTAAGGATGTATTTGAATACACATCTTTATAAAAGACAAATTATAACTCTAGATAATGTTACTTCTATGTATTTTAGAAGACTTCCTGTCATATTCCATTATTTCCAAGTCTCTGACAATATAATCTTGAATTAGTAACTCGTATTCCTATCATTAAATTATTATTATTTTATTATCATTCTTTTAGGTGTTTTAGATTTTCATTTGTTTTAAGAGTGATACTTTATGCACATATTTAAATATCACAGTCAATATTATTAATATAGGTAATTAATACATATTAATAAAATTTTTTCAGAAATTAAAAAATCACTGTAGTAGAGAATATAATACTGGTCACTAGAAGTTAATATAAAATATGTCTTGATAGTTTTTTCCCCTTTCCCCACTCCATATCTTTCATCCCTTCTTCTAGTCCAAGAAGTCTGCCTTTATTTTACTGTTTAATTTATTTACAATTGGGTTTGTCACATAAGATATTTAACTTTCTGCATCTCACTTATTTTACCTTATATTGTGGTCTCAACTTCATCCATTTTCCTGCAAATGACTCAAGTTCATTCTTCTTTATGGCTGAATGAAATTCCATTGAAATCATAGTACTTACACTAATTTAATTAACAAGGTCACTGTCTGTTGTGTAAGTTCTTAGTTTAAGATTTTTCTCTATTATGTATTCATTGATACTCGTATAATTTTTAAGTGAATGCATAAATAGAATTGGTTATAATTGCACATTATAAATGGACCCTATGATCAGTGGAGTATTCTTTAATAGAACACTCTTCCTTTACACATAAAACCTATGAACTTCCTTTAAATCAAGTGTTGTAGTGTAGATTATTTATTTCAAAGTCTGTATAATATTTCACAATAGGGCCATGCTATTTACACTTTTGATATCTTTCATATTCTTTCTCCTTAATTTACTGTTTTTTAAGTATTTCTTTTTATTTTATTCGTTGATGTTTACAGAACTAATACATTTTACATTTCTCTTGGGAAATAGGTAGATGTATGTAACACAGCTTGTTTCCTATTAAATTTCTTAAAATGTAGTTTGTTGGTACATGTTTTCTTTTTAGTTCCTTTCCCTTTCCCACCCACCTCACTCCTTCTGTCTCTAAATCCCCTTTCCACATTTTCATTCTTATTGTTATAATTCTTAGTTCATATTTATGACTTATAATGTTTATATTTATTGTGACTGATAACTTTTGTGCATGGCATATCTTAAGCTTTCTTATATCAATGCTGCAAGAATAATTTATTCTTGTTAGGTTCAAACTGCAGTTCTTCTTTAGGAGTAATTTTGTCCCCTAGGCAGCATTGAGGAATTCCTAGAAACATTTTTCATTGTCACACAGGGAAGGTGTCATTAGAAGTCAAGAATGGAGTCGCACAGAACACACCGAATAAGCCCGCTGTAGACAGGCAGGTCTGTGCATGCCCTACCGAGGTCCTGAGTTGCGCAGAAGATGATGAATCACCCCGCTGCAGACAGGCAGCCACCTGATCCCACACTACAAAGATGCAGAAGACACCAGACCACCAGACCAAGGTATTGAGTCCCACTGTTCCCGGCCCAGAGGTAGGGGCTTCTGAGCTGCCATCCCACTGCTCCTGGTTCAGAGGAAGGGGCTTCCCAGCCACCATCCCACCGGCTGCTCCCAGCCCACAGGAAAGGGCTCTTAGGTCACCATCCCTACCGCTGTTCCCGGCCCCTGTCCCACCTCACCCAGCTCAGAGGAGGTAATCCGTGCAGGCGCGAACAGTCCCCCACCCCAGTCGAAATGAGAAAACATGTAAATAAGTCTCAAAACCAGACTTCCAGATCACCTACAGCAACCCCAAAGGGAAATGAGATAGAACACTCTGATACTCAACCACCTGGACCAACTGAACTGGCAACAAAAGGGGATCTGGAAAAAATGAAATCAGAAATAATTTCTCAGACAACAGGAGAAATTGTGCCCCTAGTGCAAGACATGATTAATAAATCTAGAGAGGAGCTCAGGAACATGATGGGATCCCAACATAAGAAACAAATGGAATCCATAAAACAGATGCAAATAGATTTCCAGGACTTGAAAAACTCCATTGAAAGTCTACACAGCAGAATGAGCCAATGTGAGGACAGAATTTCAAATATAGAAGATAAGATTGCAATTAGTGACCAGGAAAAGAAAAATTGCTTCAACATTATAAGGGAACATGAGAAATCGATCCAGCAGCTGCTAGATGATGCAAAGAAGAATAACATAAGACTGATTGGGCTCAATGAAGAAATAGGAGAGAGTGGATATGTCATAAAAAATCTCTTCACAGAAATAATGGCAGAAAACTTCCCAAGCAGGGGAAAAGGGCTTGACATACAGATAAGTGAGGCATATAGGACTCCAAATAGCCTTGATCAAAAAAAATCTACACATAGGCATATAATTGTTAAGATTCCAGAAACACAACAGAAGAACAAAGTTCCCCAAGCAGTGAGAGAAAAGAAACAAATCACATACAAAGGAAAGCCCATCAGAATCACAGCAGACTTCTCAACACAAACCATCAAGGCGAGAAGAGCTTGGAGTGACATATTCCAAGCCCTAAAAGAAAACAGCCTCCAACCCACATTGATGTACCCTGCAAAACTATCTTTCAAAATGGATGGAGAAATAAGATACTTTCATGACAAAGAGCACCTTAGGAACTTCATGAATACCAAACCAGCACTGTGAAGAATTTTACACAATATCCTAGGAACAGACATTGAGGATCACAACCCCAGGAAGCAAAGGAGAATGAACCCATCTGGCATGACAAGAAATTAAATGGAAAGGGGGAGAACCCAACAAAAAGTAAAAGTCATGGCAATGACAAGTCAATACGTTTCAGGTATAACCATCAATGTTAATGGTCTCAATGCACCAATCAAAAGAAATAGACTGGCAGAATGGATCAAGAAGCAAAATCCAACAACATGCTGCATACAAGAAACACACTTAATTCAAAAGGAAACTCACAGACTGAAACTTAAAGGGTGGAAAACAAAACTCCATGTGACAGGAACCTGAAAAAAAGCAGGAGTAGCTATCCTCTTGGCAGATCAAGTAGATTTCAAACCAACACTGATTAAGAGAGATGAAGAAGGACACTACATCCTTGTAAAGGGAAGAATCCAAGAGGAAGAGATGACAATCATAAATATCTATGCACCAAACACTAGTGCACCCAACTATATAAAACAAATACTAATGGACATGAAAAGGTATATATGCACTAATACAATTGTAGTGGGGGACCTCAACAGCCCACTGTCACAAATAGATAGATCAACTAGACTAAAAATAAGTAATGAAATACTAGAACTCAATTGAACTCTTGAACAAATGAACTTAACAGATGTTTACAGAGTCTTCCACCCCACAAAATCAGAATACACATTCTTCTCAGCTCCACATGGGTCATTCTCCAAAATAGAACACATACTCACCCACAGAACATGTTTAATTAAGTGCAAAGGAATTGAAGTTACCTCCTGTATATTATCAGACCATAGTGCAATAAAATTGGATATCCACAGCAAAAGAAACTCAAAAAATTTCATAAACACATGGAAATTGAACAACACTTCTGATTAACCAATGGGTCACAGAGGAAATTAAAGAAGAAATCAGACAGTTCCTTCAATTAAATGACAATGACAATATAACATATTGGAATCTATGGGACACAATGAAAGCAGTCTTAGGAGGGAAATTCATAGCAGTGAATATGCATATTAGGAAAACAGAATGAGCCCAATTAAACAACCTGATGCTGAACGTCAAGCTTCTAGAAAAAGAAGAGCAGGACAACCCCAAAGCTCATACAAGGGAGGAAATTATAAAGATCAGAGGAGAAATCAATGCAATGGAGACTAAGAGAATGATACAAAAAAATCAATGAAGCGAAGAGTTGATTCTTTGAAAGAATCAACAAAATTGACAAACCTTTAGCCAACCTTGTCAGAAAAAGGAAAGAAAAGGCCCAAATCCATGCAATTAGGAATGAAAAGGGTGAAATTACAACAGATCCAGTAGAAATACAGAGGATCATCCATACCTACTTCCAGAACCTATACGTCAATAAGATGGACAACACAGAAGAAATGGACAGATTCCTAGATACATATGAATTACCAAAGTTGAACGAAGAAGACCTAAAAATTCTGAACAACACAATATCAACCAATGAAATTGAAAATGTAATTAAAAACTTATCAACTAAGAAAAGCCCAGGCCCTGATGGCTTCACTGCTGAATTCTACAAGACATTTAGAGAGGAACTCATGCCACTGCTGTTTAAACTCTTCACTGAAATTGAAAGGGAAGCAATACTCCCAAATTCATTCCTGGAAGCAAGCATCACCTTGATCCCCAAAGCAGAGAAAGATCCAACGGAAAAAGAGAACTATAGGCTAATCTCACTAATGAACATAGAGGCAAAAATCCTTAATAACTTAATGACAAACACAATGCAGAAGATCATCAAGAAGATCATACACCCTGAACAAGTGGGATTCATACCAGGGATGCAGGGATGGTTCAAAATACACAAATCGATCAATGTAATACACTATATCAATAGAGCCAAGGACAAAAACCATATGATTATCTCCATAGATGCAGTAAAAGCATTTGACAAAACCCAACATGCATTTATGATAAAAACCCTACAAAAAAATTGGAATAGATGATCTCTACCTCAAACTGATAGAAGCCATCTATGAAAAACAAACAGCCAATATCATACTAAATGGTCAAAAACTGAAATCCTTCACACTAAAAGAGGAACAAGATAAGGATGTCTACTATCACCACTCTTGTTCACTATAGTTCTGCAAACATTAGCCACGGCAATTAGACAAGAGAAAGGAATAAAAGGAATAAAGATAGGAAATGAAGAAGTCAAATTGTCATTCTTTGCAGATGACATGATACTCTATATAGAAGACCCCAAGAACTCCACCAAAAGTCTTCTAGACTTAATAACCAAATTCAGTCAAGTAGCTGGTTACAAGGTCAAAACACAAAAATCAATAGCTTTCCTCTACACCAATGACAGACTCACTGAGAGAGAAATAGGGCAAATAATTCCTTTCACAATAGCATCCAAAAAACTGAAATACCTAGGAATCAACCTAATGAAAGAAATCAAAGACCTCTTCTCTGAAAACTATGGCACTCTGAAAAGAGAGATTGAAGATGATATCAGAAAATGGACAGACATCCCCTGCTCCTGGGTAGGAAGGCTTAATATAGTGAAAATGGCCATATTTCCAAAACTGCTATATAGATTTAATGCAATTCCAATTGAGATCCCAGCAGCATACATCATAAACCTGGAGAAAACAATCCAAAAATTCATTTGGAACAAGAAGAGACCCAGAATAGGAAAACCAATTCTAGGTAACAGAGACATGGCAGCGGGAATCACAATCCCCAACCTGCAACTATACTACAAAGCTTCTGTGATAAAAACAGCATGGTACTGGCAAAGAAACAGACTTGAGGACCAGTGGAACAGATTAGAAGAAGCAGAAACAATGCCAGACACACTCAGCCATCTCATCTTCAATAAAGGAGCCAAACACCCTCACTGGAGGAAAGATAGCCTCTTTAATAAATGGTGCTGGGAAAATTGGGCTTCAACTTGCCAAAGATTAGAACTAGACCTGTATCTCTCACCATGCACTAAACTAAAATCAAAATGGATTAAAGATCTAAATATTAAAATAGAAACTCTGAACCAGTTGGAACAGAGGTTAGGTAGAACCCTTGAAGACATCGGTGTAGGAAAAGATTTTATGAACAAAACCTCAGTTGCCCGTGAACTAGCACAAACAATCAACAAGTGGGATCTCTTCTTATTAAAAGGCTTCTGCACAGCAAGAGAAACCACCAGCAGTGTGAAGAGACAACCCACAAGGTGTGAAAAAAATCTTCACCTGCTCTTCCTCAGACAAAGGTTTACTATCTCGAATCTATAAAGAACTTAAAAAGATCAGACCTCCCAAATTTAAAGACCCAATCCAAAAATGGGCATCTGTAATAAACAGACATTTCTCAGATAAAGAAGTAGAAATAGCAAATAAATACATGAAAAAATGTTCAACATCGCTGGTCATTCGAGAGATGCAAATGAAAACAACACTGAGATTCCACTTCACTCCAGAAAGAATGGCTGCTATCATGAAATCAACCAATAACAAATGCTGGTGGGGCTGTGGGGAAAGAGGAACCCTGCTCCATTGCTGGTGGGAGTGTAGACTGGTGCAAGCACTGTGGAAATCAGTATGGAGATACCTCAAAGAACTAGGACTGAAAGTCCTATTTGACCCTGCTATTCCACTGGTCGGGATCTTGCCCAAAGAATTAAAAGTATCCTACCACAGTGATATATGTGTGCCCATGTTCATATCAGCACAGTTTGTGATAGCTAAAACTTGGAAACAGCCAAATGCCCATCAACTGGAGACTGGATAAAAAAAATGTGTTTTTTTTTATAAAATGGAGTAGTACTCAGCCATAAAAAATGAGAAATTAGAGACATTTATAGCTAAGTGGATGCACATTGAGGCAATACTCTTAAGTGAAATAAATAGGACACAAATGAATAAATTCTGAATAGTTTGTCTGGTGTGAGAAACTGAATGTGTAAATAAGGACTAAATATATAAGAGGTAATGTGAAATAGGAAGAAAAGGGGCAAAGGGGAAGGAAGTGGCAGGGCTAGAGGAAAGGATAGAAGGGAATGGGATTAATATGAGAAAATGGACAAATAGGAACAAAATCTTTGTAAATAGGGAGGAATGGAGGGGTTGAAGGGAGGGCTGGGCAAGGGTGAAAAGTAAGAACCAAGAGAGACTATGTAAAGGTGCAAATTTCCAATGATGAATGTCATTATATTGTATACCTAAAATGTACCAATGATTAGAATGAATAATCGAAAATGTAAAATAGGAAGAAAGGGTCCAAAGGGGCAGGGGTAGTGGGAGGGGCAGGGGAAAGGAAAGAAGGGAAAGGAAAAATGATGAGAAATGGAAAAAATGGAAATAAATTCTTTGTAAATAAGCAAGGGTGGAGGGCATAATGGGAGGACTAGGAATGGGGAAAAAATAAGAACCAAGATGCATTATGTAAAGGTACAATTCCCAATGAGAAATGTAATTGTGTTGTATACCTACAATGTACCAATAAAAAAATTTAATTAAAAAAAAAAGATGTCAAGAATGCTGCAAAACTTCCTCAAATGCACATGACAGTTCTTACCACAAATAATCACCTGGTCTAGATTGCCAGATTGAGTTTCTCACATAAAGGAAACCATGGTAGATTTAACTTTCTGTGTTTGATTAATTTCATTTTACATTGTGGTCTCAAAATTCATCATTTCTGAAAAGGACTCAAGTTCACTCTTCTTAATGGCTATAAATATCCACTAAAAATAAGAGCACTAATAATAATTTAATTAATATTGTCATTGTCTGTTGTGTAAGTTCTTGGTTTAAGGTTTTTTCTATAATTGTGCATTCATACATGCTCATACACTTTTTACGCACATTGTAAATGCTCTTTATAGTAGTGGAGTATTCTTTACTAGAATGCACCCCCTTCTCACTCAATAAAACCAGTGAACTTTTGGCAAGTCAACTGTCACACTACAGAATAGATATTTCCTTTTTATGTTTTTTCTATTTTATGAAAAAATAAAACAAATTTTTGTAATCAAACAATAAGAGAATAACAATACTTATTACATTGTGTATGATTATGTTCAAAGTAGTTACTTAGTACAAGATATAAACCTAAAAGATTCTTACAAACAGAAACAGGCGATAACACAAACTTTCTTTTCAACAAAATAAGACAAACTATTTGTGCAAATGAGATAAATTAGCATATATATTGAAATATTTGCAGATTAGATATTTCAAAGGCTTTAAAATATTTCACAGTGGGGTTTTGCTATTTACACTTTTGATGGTCTTTCATATTCTTCCCCTTTGTGTACTGTTATGTTAATGCTGCAAGAATACTTTATTCTTGGGCCAGAGATTTAGCTCAGTGGTTCCGCTGCCTGCCCTGCAAGCACAGGGACCCGAGTTTGATCCCTGGTACCAAAAAAAAAAAAAAGAATACTTTATTCTTGTTAGGTTCAAACTGCAGTTCTTGGTCAGGAATAATTTTGTTCCCCAGTTGACACTGAGGAATATCCAGAGACATTTTTGACTGCCACTCAGAGGAGGGGATGTTGGAGGTCAGAGATGCTGCAGAACATCATGAAATGCACAGGAAAGTTCTTATCACAAAGAATCACATGACAATCACAGATTGTCAATTGTGTGGAAATTGGGAAACCTTGAGTTAAATCATACCTGTACTTTTAATTTTATAGCTGTCTTCAAATTGTCTCTGCAATGCATGGTAGCAAGTTACATTTCTGCCACCAAATTAGAGACTACCTCTTTTCTGTTTAATAAGTGCAATCCCAATCATATACTTCTTCTTGGGATTTTCCCCCTTGAGGCTGGAATGTGTAAAAATATTCCTTTTTGTTTTCTTAAACTATTGCTGACTTTGAGCAAGTGTTCATATATATATCACCATTTTGATTCCCCTGTTATTATTATTTGCTCCTTTTCTGCTGTTTCCAATATTTGAAGTAATCTTTATATATTATAGTTTTTCTGTTGATTTTGAGGGTGATATTTTGACCATTAAAAAACTTGAAATTTTATTTAGCTATGGATATCTACCTACTTACTCCTGAGTTTCTTCCCTTAACATGGTTTTGCTCACTCTAGATTTTATATATTGTTTCTTGGTGTTCATATGTAATGCATTTTGTACTTTTACACTGGGGTCTTCTCCCTTCTGAATTTTGTTCAGGAACCAATTCTATATTTTTCCAGGTAGCCATTTATGTCAGCTTTGATCCCACAATCCAATCTCTCCCTACTTAGTTGAGATGCAACTTGTCATATATTAAATGTCCATGTATACTCAGACTTAATTCCTAATTAATTGAACAAATGATAACTAAATATCTCTTATATACTAGAATATTACAGGACCATGATATGTTATATTTTAAGATGTCAAGACCTTTGTCGATTTAATTATTAATTCATGTTGGATATTTTTAAGTTGTTAATGCTTTGTATCTTGGATTAGTTAGATTTTTCTTGCTGTTGTGACTCTGGGGATGGAACCCAGGGCTAGGAAATTGCTTTACTACTGATATGCTATTTTTTCAGTTAGTTGTTTTTTGGGGTTTTTTTTGGTACCAGGGATCGAACACAGGACCTTACGAATCCCTGGGCCATTTTTCAGTTGGTTATTGAGACTCAAATAATTTTTTAAAAATGTACCAAAAACTCTGTTTAGCCTGTAATTGTTTTAGTTGTATAAATTTTCATTTTAAAAACTTTGTTTCTATGTAACTGCATTTCTATATATGTACCTACCTTTGTGGAAATGAACAAAGCAGGTGAGGTTTTGGATCTTGTACTTCAATGACATAGACTGGGTAGAGTGAAATAAATGTGTGCAGCACAGTATTCTCAGTCACAGATCACAGAAAGAAAAGAACCGAATAGCCCTTGACACCGTATGGTTTCATGGTGAATGGGCTGTAGATGCTTTTGCATATTTTACACCAGAACCAGAGTTAATTGTACCTGTGGGATTTTTTTCCAAAAAAAAGACGTTAAATTTCAAAGCCCAAGAATAAGAAAGAAACGATGTCACATGTGAAAAATGGGAACGGGGCCTGCTCCATCGTCAATGAACCATGGCAAAACTTAGTGGTAAAATAAGTATGGAAAAAGGCATAGGAAAAATGAATTCTTCTTTTCATATCAAAATACACTCAACTTTTGTTGCACTTTGTCAGTTATAGTTTATTCCCTTTGATCCTTTCTCCCCTGGGGTCATTTTCCTACATGCCATTTTAAACCATAGATATTTCACAACTTTTGACTTTGGCTACATTTATTTTTGCTCTCCTATTTTTGCAGGGCATCCAGGAGATAGAATCTTCTTGGATGGTGCCACCACCAAGTGTGCATTTTCTTCCTTTCAGTCTTGCAGTGACAACCTGATTTATTACCTTATTTACCCGGGTGTGCATTACATTCCTATTTCTCACCCCACATTTATTGAAATTAATTTTTGTATACATTTCTTTAAATGCAGAGCAGAAGCTTTAAAAGTGTACTAAAATTTAGCCTAATGGTTATTTGTTTATGGAAGGCTTACAAATGGAAAATCTGAATATCATTCCTACATTAGGGGAAAGATAATCTGGTCTAGCCAAGGTACACTGTATACAGTAGAAGCGTAAACAGTGTGTTGAGCTGGTCAGAAGGCCTTGGTAGCTATGGCAGTGTGTGCGCATTCCTCAGAGCAGAGCTGTCCAGACTCCATTTTCCCAGGTGGGTCGTATAAGAGGGAAGAGGGCTCAGCTGTCGATGGCATTAAGTTGGGTCTCCATTGCAATTCATAGGATGGCTTTGCAACACAACGTGCAAAATACATAGTATGGATGAAGGTTTCCTTCTGTTTTCAGTTTCAACACCACCTCATCCTCTGACAGCATCTTTCACCAAAATTCTTTTTTCTCATTGACCTCCCCACACTGGCTTCATTTATATATTTGTTGTTGTTGTTACCGAGGATCGAATTCGGGTCCTTGCACTTTTTTTTTTAACAAAGAAAAGTCAATTTTAATAAGTTCCTCTGAAAATAAAATGTTACATCACAATTTCCTTTTGTTGCAACTCAGATTTGTAAGAACTAAAAAAATCTGTCCACCCTTGGCGTTCATCACAGACTTCAGGCTTTAAAACACTGAGAAGACTTGAGACCTACTGGAGCCTTGCTGGGTCAAATGAAGTCAAAGGGCATTGTCGTCATTCATCCCACAGATCGTCTAAGACTTGCACCTACACTGACTATGTTGTAATCACTCCCTATTCTAGTGTTCTCCAAAGGGTCCCATGCGTAAGAGACGCAGAAGCTGCAGATGCACTTGAAGGGGATGCTTCTGGGTTCATCTTTCGCTACCTTCAAACGCTCCTCTCCGAAGGCCTTCGGGAACCACCGGGCGTTCGTGAGCATGCGCGCCATGCGCGCCATGCGCGCGGACAGCACGATCTGTACTCCGCGACTGCTTGCGCGGGGGTACGCCAGCCCCAAGCTCCGGCCGCGCCGTCAGTCGCCCTCGCTGCTGCCCCAAGACCCCGTGGGTGGAGGGGAAGGGCGCTGCTTGGCAGCTTTGAGAGTCAAGTTTCGGAAGTCCCTGAGCAGCATTTGGGAGCTCTCTTCGTCCCGCGGCGCGGCCTCCTCCTAGGCGATGGGCACGGGCGCCGGGCTCGGTGGCGCGGGCTCCATGGGCTGCGGGGCGCTCCAGTGTGACCAGGAGAAGGTGCTGGGTTCCAGGCGGACTCCGAGCTCAGGGGCCAAGGACTGCGGGAGAAACCGGACGTCCCCAAACCGGTAGGGGCTCCTTTTAAACCCCAGGTAAGCCCGCCTTCCAGGCTATTTTGATGTTAAATATATATATATATATATAAATATATATATAGTTGTTGTTATTACCGGGGATCGAATTCGGGTCCTTGCACTTTTGAGGCAGGCGGCAGAACCACTGAGCTAAATCCCCAGCCCATTAAATATACTTTTATATTATTAATTTTATTGGTACATTTTAGGTGTACAGTGTAAGGACAGTCATCATTGGGAATTTGCTCCTTTACGTACTCTATTTTGGTTCTTATGTTTTGCCCGTTTTCCTGCCCTCCCTTCAACCCTTCTGCCCCTCCCCATATACAAAGACTTTGTTTCCATTTTTTCATATTCTCTTATTAATTCCATTCCCGTTTTTCCTTTCCACTACCCCTCCCGCTATCCCTTCCCCTTTGCCCCTTTTCATACTATTTCACATTATCCATTCTTTTAGTCCTTATTTACGCTTTGAGTTTCTCACACTGGAGAAACAATTCGGTATTTATACATATGTGTCCTATTAATTTCATTTAAGAGAATGGCCTCAATGTGCATCCATTCAGCTATAAATGTCTCTAATTTCTCATTTTTTACGGCTGAGTAGTACTCCATTTTATTAAAAAGAACACAGTTCTTTGTCCGGTCTCCAGTTGATGGGCACTTGGTCTGTTTCCAAGTTTTAGCTATCACAAACTGGCCTGTTATGAACATGGGTGCACATATATCACTGTGGTATGATTCGTTTAATTATTTTCAGAAGATACCCAGCAGGGGAATAGCGGGATCAAATGGACTTTCAATTCTAGTTCTTTGAGGTATCTCCATATTGATTTCCACAGTAGATGCACCAGTCTACCCATGCACTACCAGTGGAGCAGGGTTCTTCTTTCCCCACAGCCCTGCCAGCATGTTATTGGTTGATTTCAAGATAGCAGCCATTCTTTCTGGGGTGAGGTGGAATCTCAGCGTTGTTTTATTTGCATCTCTTGAATGACCAGTGATGTTGAACACTTTTTCACATGCTTATTTGCTATTTCTACTTCTTTGCCTATTCATTTCAGATGCCTGTTTCTGGATTGGGTCTTTAAATTTGGGCGGTCTGATTTTTTTTAAGTTCTTTATAGATTCTAGAGAGTAGACCTTTGTCTGAGAAACAGCAGGGGAAAATTTTTTCCCACATTGTGGGTTGTCTCTTCACACTGTTGGTGGTTTCTCTTGCTGTGCAGAAGCTTTTTAATAAGAAGAGATCCCACTTGTTGATTGTTTGTGCTAGTCCATGTGCAACTGAGGCTTTGTTCATTAAATCTTTTCCTACGCCAATATCTTCAAGAGTTCTACCTAACCTCTGTTCCAGACAGTTTAGCATTTCTGTTTTAATATTTAGATCTTTATTCCATTTTGATTTTAGTTTAGAGCATGGTGAGAGATATAGGGTTAGTTTTAATCTTTGGCAAGTTGAAACCCAATTTTCCCCGCACCATTTATTAAAGAGGCTATCGTTCCTTCAGTGAGGGTGTTTGGCTCCTTTGTCAACGATGAAGTGGCTGAGTGTGTCTGGGGTTGTTTCAGCATCTTCTAATCTGTTCTACTGGTCGTCAGGTCTGTTTCTTTGCCAGTACAGTGTTGTCTTTATCACGGTGGCTTTGTAGTATAATTTCAGGTTGGGGGTTGTGATACCCCCAGCCCTGTCTCTGTTGTCTAGAATTGCTTTTGCTATTCTAGTTCTCTTATTGTTCCAAATGAGCTTTTGGATTGTTTTCTCAAGGTCTGTGAAGTATACTGCTGGAATTTCAGTTGGGATTGGATTGGATCTATGTAGCAGTTTTGGAAGTATAGCCATTTTCACTATGTTGTTTCTTCCTACCCAGGAGAAAGGCATGTCTTTCCATTTTCTGATGTGCTCTTCAATCTCTCTTTTCAGAGTGCTGTATCAAGAAGAGGTCTTTGATTTCTTTCCTTAGGTTGATTCCTAGGTATTTCAATTTTTTGGATGCTGTTGTGAAAGGAATTGTTTGCCCCATTTCTCTCTCTGTGTGTTGTTCGTGTAGAGGAAAGCTATTGATTTTTGTGTGTTGACCTTGCATCCACCTACTTTACTGAATTTGTTATTAAGTGTAGAAGCCTTTTAGTTGAGTTCTTGGGGTCTTCTATATAGAGTATCATGTCATCTGAAAATAATGACAATATGTCTTGTTCATTTCCTATCTTTATTCTTTTTATTTCTTTCTCTTGTCTAATTGCTGTGGCTAATGTTTTCAAGACTATATTGAACAGGAGTGGTGATAGTGGATATGCTTGTCTTGTTCCTGGTTTTTGCCACAGTGGCTTTTTGATGGTCTTGAAAGTCTTAAAACAACCACCCACAGCAGACCTTTGCACTGGCTATTCCCTCTGCCAAGTGAAATTTCTGCAGAGAACCTCCTGGATTGTGCCGTATCTTCTTGAAGTCTCTGTTCAAATGTCACTGTCTCTGCTGATCTTGCCTGGACACCGAGAACAAATAGCACCCCCAGGATCTGGGAGTGGAGTCAGTGATAGAGAGCCTACTTAGCATGAATATGGTCCTGGGTTCCATGCCCAGCATAAAACACACACACACACACACACACACACACACACTATCCTATCTATTCTGTCCCTCAAATCTTTCATTTTCTTTATGGCATCTTGAGCATGCTACATGATCATCTCTGTTTTTAAACAGAGGTATAATTATTGAGCCATCATTGATATTTAAAGGGTCACACACATTTGATATGTTGAATTCTGTGAGTGTATGCATATGCAACTATATATGACAACCTTACCACAAAATGGTAGTGATATATGATGTTCTTATTTGCATATATTCCTTGTCAGCAAACCAGGATGTAGGAAATTTTATTTTTCAGCTGTTGATACTCATTACCAAGACAGTACATAGAACAGGGTCATCACTCAATATATATCCCTTAATTGTAAGAAATAATTTCTTAGGAAAACTGTCAAAGACATAATTTTCCATGGAGAAGGCTCAGAGTAGGACAGAAATTTAAAATCAGGAATGCCACTAGGGATTCCCTAAGGGGACCAGATTCATAAAAAAAATATACAAATGAATTTATAGACTGGAAAATATAAATTTGAGCATTTCAACAATATTAGTAATACCCATTTATATGAATGGTACTCATATTATTTTTCTTTTTCCTGGTAGTTGTATCCACCACATGGAACTAGGGAACAACACCAGAATTTCAGAATTTCTTCTTTGGGATTTTCAGAGGACTCAGAACTGCAGGCACTCATATATGGACTTTTCCTTTCCATATACCTGATCACACTGCTTAGGAACATGCTCATCATCCTGCCCATATTCTCCAGCTCCCACCTGCACACTCCCATGTACCTTTTCCTCTCCAGCCTGTCCTTTTCAGACATCTCTTTCACCTCCACCAGTGTGCCCAAGATGCTGGTGAACATTCAGACACAGAGCAAAGTCATTACCTACACAGGTTGCATTACCCAGATATATTTTTTCATGCTCTTTGCAGAATTCAACAGTTTCCTCCTGGCTGTGATGGCCTATGACAGGTTTGTAGCTATCTGGCATCCCCTGCACTACATGGTCATCATGAACCCCTGGCTCTGTGGCTTGCTTATTCTGGGGTCCTGGATCATGAGTGTTGTGCACGCCTTGTTCCAAAGCTTCATGGCTTTGCAGCTGTCTTTCTGTACTGACTTAGAAATCCCTCACTTCTTCTGTGAACTCAATCAAATGGTCCAAATTGCCTGTTCTGAAAACTTTCTTAATGACTTTGTGATGTATTTTGTACCTGTGCTATTGGCTACTGGTTCCCTCACTGGCATCCTTTACTCTTACTCTAAGACAGTTTCCACCACACATGGAATGTCATCAGCTCAAGGGAGAAATAAAGCCTTTTCCACCTGTGCATCTCACCTCTGAGTTGTCTCCTTATTTTATGGCACAGGCCTAGGAGTTTACATCAGTTCTGCCACCGCCCATAGCTCACACTCAAGTGCAATAGCTTCAGTGATATACACAGTGGTCATGTCCATGCTGAACCCCTTCATCTACAGTCTGAGGAATAAAGATGTAAAGAGAGCGCTGATAAGACTCTTTGGAATGAGACTATAACAGAACCCATCACCTCAGGGCTGATGTGGCGCCTGTGACTGCAGGGACCCAAACCTTGGAAACTGAAGTTTTGATTCTTTGATCAGATTATGAATGTAAACTCATTCTTTCTGTGTTTTTCT
Organism: Heterocephalus glaber; assembly: GCF_053883595.1. NCBI lineage: Eukaryota > Metazoa > Chordata > Mammalia > Rodentia > Bathyergidae > Heterocephalus > Heterocephalus glaber. The sequence goes on along the minus strand of NW_028258199.1, from coordinate 660,137 downwards.
TGAAATTTCCATTACTGTGATTTCAATCTTTGTAAAAAATGTAAACAATTCAATTTTAATTATTTTATGACTGTATATCAATTGTGCAGCAGAGTGCACTTCATTTTGGGGTGTTTGTACATGCATTAGAATGGTTTGTTCTTCATTTCTGGTTCCTGTTGCTCTACTTACCCTAGTTCCTCTCTCTTCCCACAGATTCCTTTCCTATTTAATAGTCTCCTTTCTACTTTCGTATCATCTTTTTCTTTTTAAAGTTCCATGTAGAAGAGATAAACTTGCAATAATCTTCTTTTTGAGTCTGGCTTATTTTGCTTAACATGATTGTCTCCAGTTCCACCCATTTTTTCCTGCAAATGACATTATTTCATTTTTTTATGTCTGTCTGTCTGTCTCTCTCTCTCTCTCTCTCTCTCTCTCTCTATATATATATATATGTATACATATATATATGTATATATGTATATATGTATATAGTGTGTGTGTGTGGAACCTGGCCTGATTCCATAGCTTGGCTACTATGAGTTGCACCACAACAAACGTGGTTATACAGGTATCTCTATAGTATAATAACTTTCATTCCTTTGATTATATACTGAGGATTGTTACAGTTGGTTCATACGGCAGCTGTATTTTACTTTTTCTGGAACCTCTATACTGATTTCTTTTTTTTAAATTTTATTTTATTGGTACATTTTAGGTATTCATTATAATGACATTCATCATTGGAAATTTGCACCTTTACGTAATCGCTCTTGGTTCTTATTTTTTTCCCTTCCACTGCCCTCCCTTCAACCACACCATACCTCCCTATTTACAAAGACTTTGTTTCCATTTTTTCATTTTCTCATATGAAGTCCATTTCCTTCTTTCTTTTCTGCTACCCCTCCTATTTCCCCTTCCCCTTTGCCCCTTTTCTTCCTATTTCACATTATTATATGTCTTAGACCTTATTTACACTTTCAGTTTCTCACACTAGAGAAATTATTCAGTATTTACACGTGTGTGTCCTATTTATTGCACTTAAGTGTATCACCTCAATGTATATCCATTTAGCTATAAATGTCTCTTAATTTCTCATTTTTATGGCTGAGTAGTACTCCATTTATTTAAAAAACACATTTTCTTTATCCAGTCTCCAGTTGATGGACAATTAGTTTGCTTCCAAGTTTTAGCTAATACAAATTGTGCTGCTGTGAACATGGGTGCACATATATCACTGTGGTATGATTCTTTTAATTCTTTGGGGAAGATACCCAGCAGGGGAACAGCTGGGTCAAATAGGACTTCCAGTCCTGGTTCTTTGAGGTATATCCATACTGATTTCCATAGTGGTTGCACCAGTCAATACTCCCACAACCAGTGGAGCAGTGTTCCTCTTTCCCCTCAGCCCTGCCAGCATTTGTTATTGGTTGATTTCATGATAGCAGCCTTTCTTTCTGGAGTGAGGTAGAATCTCAACATTGTTTTCATTTGCATGTCTCAAATGACCTGTGATGTTGAACATTTTTTCATGTGTTTATTTGCTACTTCTACTTCTTTGTCTGAGAAATGTCTGTTCATTTCAGATGCCCATTTTTGGATTGGGTCTTTAAATTTGGGTGATCTGATCTTTTTAAGTTTCGAGATAGTAGGCCTTTGTCTGAGGAACAGCAGGTGAAGATTTTTTCCCACATTGTGGGTTGTCTCTTCACATTGCTGTTGGTTTCTCTTGCTGTGCAGAAGCTTTTTAATAAAAAGAGATCCCAGTTGTTGATGGTTTGTGCTACTTCATGGGCAACTGAGGTTTTGTTCATAAAATCTTTTCCTACACCGATGTCTTCAAGAGTTCTACCTAACCTCAGTGAAGCTCAGCCAGTCCCAGCACCCAGAAGGAAGCTCCCGCCTCCATCACAGGCTCCTAGGGGAGTGAAACTCAGCAGGTCCCAGCACCCGGAAGGAAGATCCCTGCTTCCATCCCAGGCTCCTAGGGCACAGAAGGTGAGCAGGTCCCAGCACCTGGAAGGAAGCTCCCCACCTCCATCCCAGGCTCCTAGGGCAGTGAAGCTCAGCTGCTCCCAGCACCCGAAAGGAAGCTCCCTGCTTCCATCCCAGGATCCTAGGGCACAGAAGGTGAGCAGGTCCCAGCACTTGGAAGGAAGCTCCCCTGCTGCTATCCCAAGCTCCTAGGGCAGAGAAGGTGAGCCACGTGGGTGCCAGAAGCACACCCCCCCCCCGTGGAAATGAGGAGACACATAAACAAGCCTCAAAAACAGACTTCCAGATCACCTACAGCAACCCCAAAGGGAAACGAGATGGAACACTCTGATACTCAACCACCTGGACTCTCTGAACTGGCAACAAAAGAGGATCTGGGAAAAATGAAATCAGAAATAATTACTCAGATAACAGCAAAGATTTTGCTCATGGTGCAAGACATGATTAATAAATCTAGAGAGGACACAGATAAAAAAATAGAAGATCTGGGGAACATGATGGAATCCCAACATAGGAAACAAATGAAATCCATAAAACAGATATAAACAGATTTCCAAGAGATTAAAAACTCCATGGAAAGTCTGCGCAGCAGAATGAACCAATGTGAGGATAGACTTTCACATATAGAAGATAAGATTGCAATTAGTGAGGAGTAAAAGAAAAATTGCTTTAAAATTGTAAGGGAACATGAGAAATCAATCCAGCAGCTGCTAGATGATGCAAAGAAGAATAACATAAGACTGATTGGAATCAATGAAGAAAGAGGAGAGAGTGCAGATGACAAAAAAACTGTTCACAGAAGTGATGGCAGAAAACTTCCCAAGGAGGGGAAAAGAACTTGACATACAGACAAGTGAGGCATATAGGACTCCAGCTAACCTTAAATAAAAAAAAAAAAAAATCTACATATAGGCATATAATAGGTAGGATTCCAGAAATCCAACAGAAGAATAAAATTCTACAAGCAGTGAGAGAAAAGAAACAAATCACATACAAAGGAAAGTCCATCAGAATCACAGCAGACTTCTCAATGCAAACCCTCAAGGCAAGAAGAACTTGGAATGATGTATTTTAAGCCCTAAAGGAAAATAGCCTCCAACCCAGATTGATGTACCCTGCAAAACTATCTTTCAAAATTGATGGAGAAATAAGATACTTTGATGATAAAGAGCACCTCAGGAACTTCATGAATACCAAACTAGCACTCCAAAAATTTTTAGACAATACCCTAGGAAAGGACAATGAGGATCAGAACCCCAGGAAACCCAGCAGAAGGAATCCATTGGGCATGACAAATTAAAGGCAAAGGAGGAGAATCCAACAAAAAGAAAAAGTCATGACAAGGCTTTTAAAACTTTTGGCTTCATCTCCCTAATGAGTGTATAATTCAATCTTATTATTGTACTGATTAGTACTTTTCTAATTCTAGAGTTGCACACCATTCCTTGTGCTATACTGGCTATTTATCATCTTATGTCTACATTTTAATTGGGTTGTCTATTAATGAGCTCTAAGAATTCTTTGTATATTCTGGTCATAGGTTATATGCATTGTAAATATGGTCTGTTTAAGGACTACTTTTCATTTTAATGATGTCATTTAAAGTTCTAAATTTTGATGGAATCTCATTTATCAATTTTTTTCTTTTATACATCATGTTTTTTGTATCCTAGGTACTTCTTGCCTACCCTGAATTCATAAATATTTTCTCTTATAATTTCTTCTTAAAGTTTCATACTTTTAGGCTTTCTTATTTAGGTTCATAGATCCCTTCAAGTTATTTTCATGTATGGAAAAAAAGGGTTGAGGTTAATTTTTTATATACGGATACCAGGTGTTCTAGTGCCATTTGCTGAAGACACTATCTCTTCCTCAGCTCTTGAATCGAGTTTATATTCTATAAAATGCTATTGTTAAATAATCTTTCAAAACTCAGTGGACCATATATGTGTAGTTCTATTTCTAGATTCTCTGTTTTATTGCAATGATCTCTATGTCTTTCCTTACACCAACACTGCCTTGATTACTGTAGCTTTAGAAGAAGTCTTAAAATTGGGTGCTATATGTCTTCCAACACTGTTTTTGTTTTTGTTTTTGGCTTTTCTGGGTCCTTTGTACTCCTACATAACTTTAAAATTTCAATACTCAGTTCTTCATTTATAGCAAGTATACACAGACCTGAATTTTTATATATACCTTGTGTTTTCTAATCCTGCTAAATTCAAGTACAAGTTCTAGGGGCTCCTAGAGATTTCTTAGTATTTTCTCCGTAGATGATCATTTCATCTACGTATAAAGATTTTGCTTCTGCCATGCCAATCCTATCCTAGTTGTGTCATTTTATTGCCAGACTATTTGGTTTAGACCTATGTTTCAAAGTCTAATGGACAGATGAAGAGTAGGCATATATGCCCTTGTTCCCCACTTTAGGGAGAAAGCATTGTATCGCCTCTATTCATAGAAGGAGTTTTTGTTGGAAGTATGGAGTGCATGTCTTTGATCTGTTGAGAAGGTTCTGTTCTACTTCTAGTCTCCTGATAGCTTTTACCATGAAGAGCTGTAGAATTTAGTCCAGTACTCTTTCTCCAACTAGTGACGGGATCATATGGCTTTCTCCTTTCCTCTGTTAAAATGATTACTTTTGGGGGTGGATCTTCCAATGCTGAACCTATGCTGCCATCCCTATAATAAAACCACTTTTTACATACTGCCAGATTGGACTTCTAATAGTTTGTTTTGTTAAACAAATTTCTATCTATGTTCATACTTTTTTCTTCTATTATCTTTATCCAGTTTTAGGATTAGCACAATGTTGAGTTCCTAAAATGAGGAGAGAAGTGTTCCTTCTTTTTTCTGCTTTAAATGTTTGATATAATTTATCAGTTAAAATGTTTATGAGCCTGCTGTTGTCATATAGGTAGGTTTTCAAGCTAGGGATATACTTTCTTTAATAGGTGCTATTCAAATTTTATATTTCCTCCAGAGTTAGTTTCCTTAATTTGTCTTCGAAGTTACTTCTTAGACGTTGTCAAATTTATTTCAAAAAAGATTTTTGTAATATGCGTTCTATTTCCTTTTAAATTCTATAAAATCTGTGGTAATGTTTCCTAGATCTTAATATTGTAATTTAAAAAATGTATAACTGATATTGTGTAACAGGAAGAAAAGGTCTAAAAGAGCAGGGGAATTGGGAGGGGTAGGAAAAGGGAAAAAAGGGAAAGGAAAAAATATGAGAAGAGGAAAAAAATGGAAGCAAGGTCTTTGCAAATAGGGAAGGGTGGAGGGGGTGAAGGAAGGCCAAGGGAAGGGGAAAAGAAAAAAGAACCAAGAGACTCGTGTAATGGTACAAGATCCCAATGATGAATGTAACTGTATTTTATACCTAAAATGTACCAATAAAGTTAATGGGGGAAAAAAAAAGGAGTTCTACGTAACCTCTGTTCCAGGTGGTTCAGCATTTCTCTTTTAATATTTAGATTTTTAAATCCATTTTGATTTTAGTTTAGTGCATGGTGAGAGATACAGGGCTAGTTTTAATCTTCAGCAAATTGAAACCCGATTTTTCCAGCACCATTTATTAAAGAGGCTATCTTTTCTCCAGTGAGGGTGTTTGGCTCCTTTGTTGAAGATGAGGTGGCTGAGTGTGTCTGGAATTGTTTCTGCATCTTCTAATCTGTTCCACTGGTCCTCAGGTCTGTTTCTTTGCCGGTCTATACTGATTTCTATAGTAGCTATATTAACATACATTTTTTTCCAATCAAATATAAAGTTATTTTATCTCCCACATCTACATTAGCATTTGTTGATATTTGTCCTCTTGATGATTGCTCTTCTGACTGGGGTGAAATGGATCTCATATAATTTTAGTTTTCACTTTCTTGATAGCTAAATATTGTACAATTTCCATGTAATTATTGGCCACTTGCACTTCTCTTGAGAAGTGTCTGTTCAGTTAATTTACCTATTTTTAATTGGATTATTATTATTATTATGTTATTGTTAATTTTTTGAGATCTTTATATATCCTTGAGATTATTTTCACAAAAGTAGCCAGTAAAGATTTTCTCCTATTATGTAGGATGTCTGTTCACCCTGTTGTTTCCTTTGATGTGCAGAAACTTTTTTATTTAATCTATTCTCATTTGTTGGTTCTTGCTCTTAGTTTTTGTGCTATTAAAGTTCTTTCTGGAAGTCATTACCTCAGCTTATAACCTGAAGTGTTTTCTCTACTAGATTCAAAGTTTCAAGTCTTATACTTAGTAGGTCTTTAATGTTTTTGAGGTGATTTTCATATCTGGTGAGAGATAGAGATTTAGTTTCAATCTTCTACATATGAATATCAAGTTTTCCCAGAATTGTTTGTTTAAAAGGCTGTCTTTTCTCCAAAATCTATTTTTGGAATCTTTGTCAAGAACCAGAGGGCTTTAGCTGCATGTATTTATTTCTCTGTCCTCTATTCTAATCCACTGATGTACATGTCTGTTTTAACGTATCGAGCTGTTTTTTTATGTATTATAACTTGAAATTGAGTAGTGGGATACTGAGAAAGCTAAGAAGCACCCGACTTTCCAATTTTTCTCAGTGGCAACTGGAGGAAGTGTGTGGTTGGCTCCCTTTCCTTTCACTTCCCTTTGTTCTCCCTCTCCCTCAAATGGACTGGGACTGTCTGTTTCAGAGTCCTCTCTGGCTATCTAGCGGTGTTCTGCTGCCTAACAAGGTGCCACTCTCCACTCCACCATGGACAGGAACAGAGTCTGTCTAGCATTTGTGGAAATAATCACAACTGATTTTTGGTTATATTTGGAATATAAACACCCAGATAAGTTACGATACATGGGACCAAGAATACCTAATGTGGTCAACATGTACTTTGAGAGTGACAGTGTATCAGAGATGGGATTTTGCAGCATACAATATTTAGCGCCATGGACTGTCTGGGTCACAAACCCAGAAAATCATGCTGCCATCACTGGGAAAGATTTCATATTTGACTCATTCCATGGGGATTTCATTTTTTCATACCATCAAGAAAAGATTTCTGGTTTCAAAAGTTTTACCCAGACAGCTCATCCTTCCACATACCAAGATGACATTTTTCTCATTCTCCTTTGGGTGTAGAAGTTTGGATGCTCACTCTCTGAGTCTGACTGCAGTGACGAACTGTTCACCTAATGCCTCTCTGGCCTGGCTGCCTGTGAGTGAATTTGAAATGACCATTACTGAAGAGGATGGCAATATATACAATGCTGTGTTTGCCTTGGCACATGCTGTCCATGATATACTTCAAAATGTACAAGAGTAACTAATGGAAAATGGGGACAGGGTAGTGTTTTCCCCCTGAATGGTATTGTCTCTCCATTGGTTGACATGTACTGTCAACAAGCTACCTTCTTTAAGGGATTCCACAGGTGCTCCAGCCAAGTATTTCAGAATCCTTCCTCCCAGGTTCATGATTCATTGCTAGTTTCATTGTTGAGGAAATTGACCTCTAGCCCTCAATAAAAATTGTAATGGGGAACACGGTGCCAGGGCTTTGGATGTAGCTCAGTGGGAATGCTTGCCTGGCATCTGTGAGGCTCTAGCTTCCATCTGCTGCATCATAAACACAGAAGCCAATAAATCCCTAGACAATGAACCATACCCAGAGAGACACAAAGACAGACACATACAGACACAGACACACACACAACATCACCCACATGCATCCACCCCCAAACACAAAACTGCAGCATTGTGCATAGAGAAAACAATACATATACATAATTTATGTTTTAAATATCAACATAATTCTATCTAGTATTATCAATAAGAAATTTTAAATATCTCCATCAACTTTTAAAATGAAAACAGAAAAATGTGTAGTTTTTTATGTACAAAAGTAGTGCTAAGCAACAGAGTAGTACATAATGTAAACATGTGATTTATTTCTGAAAGTGCTTTTGGTACCGATTACCTAATTTCATGGTTTTCTTGGGATCATAAACAAAAAGGTGTGTGAAGTTTGGCCTGACAGTTGAGATTTGCCTATCCTCCCTTACCTTGTTTAGATGGCTTATTGGGTCATTTTTTTTTTCATACTGACGGAAATTCTGGAAACTAATTGCTAATGAGAAGCCATCCTGAGGTACAAAATTTATCAATTTCCATGATTTATCAAGACATGATTAATGGCAATTCATGTCAGGGACAATACGTCTTTTCAAGCTATATCAAGTTGCAGTTTTTCCCACAGAACCATTTATTTTTTTCAAATGCAGTCAGTCAGAAGGTCCCATTGGACAGTAGCAAGTCTCTTTTGTTTATGGAGTCTGTCCATCCATGAACTTACATTATTCAATCACCAGTTTTTTTCTAAATGATTCTCTATAACTTATTTTTAGAATGTTGCAAAACTTTCATAGGATTTATCTTCAGACATTTCTTACTCATAAGGATGTAGTAACTGTCATCTTTCAAAAGTTTCATTTATGAATAGTTTATAATTATTAGGTAGTCTTTTGGTACATTCATCTCAATGTATTTAGTCACTATTACTCTCAAGTACTTATTCATTACTTTACCTGGATTTCATGCTTATATATTACCACCATTGGAAAGATTTTAGCCATTGTATTCATTTCCAGTGAATTTTATATTTTACTTCTTTTCCTGAAAATATTGTATTAGGCAGGCACTCCCATATAATGTCTCTTAGGAATGTTCATTTGTGACGCTTATCTTGTTCTTGCTCTCAACATTGAATAAGAAACTATGATGTTTGCTTTAGAATTTTTTAAATGCCCTTTATGAGATTACCACAGCTCCCTGATAGTCCTAATTTAGTAAGAATTTCTTGACACTTATTTGTAAATCATGGAAAGTTGATTATATGTATTCCTCATTTATTTTGATTAATTCTCTTTTGTAGAGATTAGCACACTGAATTATATTGAATTATATTGTATAAGCCAAATTAGGACATGATAGAAGCTCCTTAAAATATACCTCAATTTACAATAGGACATGTGAATTTAATTTAAGAAGTAAAATGCTGTGTAAAGTCTGTGTCTAGTAAAAGCACTGCCAGGCCTATATGTAACAAATGCGAATTACTCTCAGAAATGAATTGATAATCCCAATTTTCATTCTTCTCTGAAGAAGCTTGAATAAATCAATACTACTATGCTATTAAATGCTTACCAGTTCTCCCAGGGCTAATATTTATTAGCATCAAATTGGTGTGAAAATGTTACACTACAAGTCACAGATACGGTATTATGGAGGTTTTTTTCATTTTGTCTTGGGACATTTCTGCCAACTGTTATCCTGTGAACTTGTAACTATCATCTAAATTTTCACATAGACAATGGTGAAATAATTTATATTCTATTATCATATGAGATATTTTCTATAATCTACACAAATGATGCCTTTTCCTGGATTGTTATTTTATCATTTTGCAATTGTTCTCTTCTTGATCCCATTAAGGACTATCTATTTTAATTTTGTTACTCTAATGAACTTTAGCATTTTCTCTATTTTTTATTATTTTATTTTCTTAAGTTACCTGTCCTACATTTTTTACTTTACTTTTTTGCAGCACAAGTGATTGAACCCAGAACCTTCTCACTGAGCAACCTATTCAGGTTTTCATTTGTTTTCATGCATTATTTATTTTTCAGACAGGCTCTTTGTAAGTCATGAAGTTGCCTGGACTATGCTCAAACTTATGATGCTCCTGCATACTCCTATGACTCTGTATTCAATTAGCTCTTCATTTATTCTAGTTTATAATGAATATTGAAATTCAGAACTTCAAGCTTCCTCTATCCAAACATATGTAATTCTGTGTCTGTGAAAATAGTATTGGCTTTAAGCCACAATACTTAATAGTCAATATTTTAAATTTTAGGCCATTTGTCATTGATTTAATAAAAACTACAAACTACAGAGTAAGAAAAATGTTTTATTTGAACCAAAATTTGGTTGTTTTCCTTAGGTGTACACAGAAGATAAAACACAACATACCATCTTATCTTTTCAAGAAATATATGTATACATTGACTACATGTAATACAATACTGCCAATATCTAATTTCACAACAAATTGAAATCATACCACATATCATGTAAAATAATCTACATGTCACTCACAAAACACCAAATTAGAACATGTCACCATTTAGTATCATAACTTCAAGTACTACCAAACTGATAACTGCTATATGCAAGAATCTTCCGTACTGGCTTTCTGTACCTTTTCTACACTACATTCTAACTTTCTTCACCACATTTTCTGTGTTTCTAATTATTAACAGTGAACCTGCTTTTAGGTTCATGGAATACAACTTGGGAATCTGTCACTTTTACCACTTCTGCCTATCCTAACAAGAATACATTCCAGCCCTCAATACAAATGCTACTGCCACTGTGAGGAAATTTTTTTCAGTCAATTATGCTATTAAAATATGGTATTTACAGCAGTAATAACTGATGTTAACTTCTTTCTTATAGTGTGTTGGTCATTCCAACCTATAGTCAACATCTTTTCAATTTGAAATTTATTCTGGATAAATTTTGTTTTGTCCTAGCAAAATTGGTATTCTTCCTATTTTTTCTGACTCTGATTATACTATCTACTTTTAACTTGTCTTCCCTTTGGCTTTCTCAATATTATTTTTCTAATTATTGAAAAAAATTTTCCTGTACATCACTGTGTTTCTGAATCCTTTTGATATATTTTATTGTTCTTTTTTTCTTTTGAAGTAGTATACTGCTTTCAATATGCTGGTCATACTACATTTCAGTAGTTGTTTGTATCTTTGTCTTCTCACATTTCTCTTTTGTGCTATAAATGACACTTTTTGGGAAGCATTTCTGACTCACATGGCCTTTAGAATTGTAGAATTGGGCTCCTTTGTCCCAGCCCGGTGGGGGATGGGAGGGTGGGGAGGGAGGGGTTCCGAGCCCCGCCCCCACCCCGCCATACCCTCTCCTTCTGTGACACTGCCCCTGTCTCTAGGCAACCCCTGCAGTGGGGGCTCAACAAAGTGGCCTGGAAGCACTCAGCTGGCCCACTGGTCTCCTGCGGAGTCCTAGACCCTCAGAAGCTGAGAGCCATGGTCCTGCCTTTGCTGCCGGGCTATAGCTTCAACCGCAATGTGGGAAAGGAGAAGTTTCATAAATCCCAACACTGGGGCTTTTGCAACAGTGTTAGGATGCTGGTGAGTGAAGAGAAGCCTGGAATAGGTGGAGAACCACTTATTGGGCAAAAAGTGAAGACTAAATATAGCATATATCCGAAAGGAGAAGGAACTGATAAACCGTCTTGGTTAGCTTTTGATAGACAGATTCTATGTTTTGATGCCTATTTGGAAGACAGAGTGTGTGATAAAAGCCAAGAAATATGTAGAATCAGATTCTATAAAATCTACTTCTACCTTGAAGATGATACAATCAAAGTACATGAACCTCAAGTGAAAAACAGCGGACTGCCTAAAGGGACTTTTATTCGGCGTCATCGGATTTCTCTCCCCCCTCCAAATGATGATCAGTTTTATACTGTGTATGATTTCAATATCAACATTGACATCATCTTCCATGGCTGGACATTCAAGATTTATGATTGTGATAAATTCACAAAATTTTTTTTGAGAAAAATAGGAGTAAAATTAAATCCCCCAGGACAGCGTCCACAAGATCTGTATTTGAAGATGCGGAAAGAGACATTGGAGCGTGCGGAGCCTCTTCGTCCCTATGAATCCACTGACACCCGGAGACAGTTTTTGGAGTACGATAGGAAAGTTTTGCGTTTCTTCTGCCTGTGGGATGACTCAGGCTCATTGTTTGGGGAACGTAGAGAACTCGTCCTGCATTACTTCTTGTCTGATGATACTGTTGAAATCAAAGAAATATTGCCAGAGAACTCAGGCCGGGATGCTAAGTTGCTCTTCCTCCGGAGGAGTAAACTACCCAAGTATGGCCCACCTAGACTCCATCAGCCAGGCCAGATAACAGATCGTTCATTTCTCAATTTTGATGGCTTGTCCAGCAAGCAGAAGTACAGTTACATGTTGGATAAGTACAAGCTGGGAAAAATAGACCAAGCATTTTACAAGGATAGTGACCTGTTTTTAGGAGCCACCATCAATGTGTGGGGAAGGAAAGTGATCCTCTGTGACTGTGATGAATTTACAAAGTCTTATTATAAGACTAAATATGGAATCGAGAACTTTACCCCCCTTTCATACAAGCCTCGTCCTCCTCCAAAAATAGAAAGGAAATTTCCACCTTACACTGGCTTTGGGTCTGAGGAGGATTCTCTCCGTTCCTGTCTGTCCCTCAAGCCTGTGCCTTACCAGAAGAAGTTCTCAAGAGAAGGCAGCTATGGTAACATAGGCAATGTACTCCGTTTTTTTGCAAGACTAATCACACCCCCATGTGCTGATGCAGACAGGAAGTTCATTATTTCATACTTTCTCAATGATGGCACACTTGCGGTGTTTGAACTGATAGAGAGGAATTCAGGCTACACTGGTGGGCTGTTCCTGAAAAGAAGTCGTGTGAAGAAGTTTGGGCAAGAAGTCTTTAAAAGTGAGCTTCCAGAATATATCAACGTCGAGGACCTGTATGTTGGAGCCAAAGTGAATGTGAACGGCAACCTGTTTGCGTTGCTCAGTGCTGATGAGTACACCTTAAACTACATGGAGAAGAACGTAGACAGGTTCCCATTTAGTAATATTGAACTCACGCTACAAAAGCTGAAAGAAGAGGAATCAAAATCAAGAGAGATCAAGCAGGTATTTTCAGCTGCTGACTGTAACCACACGAAGATGGTGGATTTTAATACATTCAGAGACCTGTTGTTGGATATAACTGTCAATAAGCTCACCGACCAGGAGATTTTAACCATTGCACGTCACTACCGTGTCCCTGAGGACATGGGTTCAGATAGGAATCTCTTAATTGCACAGGCCCAAGAAAAGCTCAAGAAAAATATGTTTGAGCATTTTGGCAGACTCATTTCTAGCTGTGTGTATGAAGATCGGAAAAAAAAAAATGTATTGCCCAATAGAGACATCAGAAGGCTCTGCAAGTCCCACAGGTTTCCTTTGACTGATGATCTTCTGGAAAACTTACTGGCCAGGTTTGAGGACAGTGAAGGACAAATAAATTATAAATCATTTTTCCTGGCCCTGAACTGGAGAATGAATCCAGTGTCGGAATTGGAAGCCCCGCATTATGTTAAAGAGAGAGGTGAAGATGTTTGTTTCGGGATGCCGTCACCTATTCCTGTGAAATTCATTCGATACTTAGACCTTTTGAAGGATGTATATGGCTTAGACCAGGAGGGACCATGACAGTTTCGGTCAGCTTTCTTTAATTCACTGCTTTAATTTTGCCAAGTTTCTTTTAGTAGGTATAATTTAGTTAACAAAAAAGAAACAAGGATTGATATTGAATGGAAATCCATAAACCACAATTAATTTTCTTTTGTCACTTTAGTTTTTCAGAATATCATATATTGCTGATGTGATGTACCGATGCTATTAAAATGCAATTTTTCCTTGTATATCCTTTTATTGGAACTTTTTAGGTGTATAATATAATGACATTTATCATTGGAGATATGCACCTTTACATACTCTCTTGGTTCTTATTTTTTCCCCCTTCCCCTGCCCTCCCTTCAAGCCCTCCAGCCCTCCCTATTTACAAAGATTTTGTTTCCATTTCTTCATTTTCTCATATTAATTCCATTCCCTTCTTTCCTTTCCCCTAGCCCTCCCACTTCCCCTCCCCTTTGCTCCTTTTCTTCCTATTTCACATTATCTATTATATCTTTTAGTCCTTATTTACACTTTGTTTCTCCTACTAGAGAAACTATTCAGTATTTACACATGTGTGTCCTGTTTATTTCACTTAAGAGTATCGCCTCAGTGTGCATCCACTTAGCAATAAATGTCTATAATTTCTCTTTTAAAAAAAAAGAATTCTAATCATGTCTTTCACTCTGTTCACCCTGTCTTTATTTATCTGGGAGATTATTTCTGTTTTGAAATTTTCTAGAGCCTCATGCATCTGCTTTGTTACTTCCTGTGCTATCAGTTCAGGGTATCCAAGTGGTTGCTTATCAGACTTGCCCACCTCATTTCCCCCAGAATTTCCTTTTTGTGGCGTGGAAGCCTGGGTTTGTGCATTGCTTAAGTGTCTTCTTATTTTTGTTTTTGGTACTGTCCTTGATTTAATTCCTGGGTTGATATTTCAAGATTGCTTAATGTAGGTATCTTTGTTGCTTGTGTTTAAAACCCTTGTGGAATGATTGCTTTTCAGAGGTGTCTTCCAGATATAGCTTGTGTTTGGGTTTTGAGACTAATGACTCTGAAGCTATTATGTTTTTCTTATACCAGGAAGGAAAACTAATTAGATCAATCACAACATGTTAGCCCAAATGTCATAGTCAGCAATACCATAGCATCAAGCATAGCTTAGAAAATGACAATTTGTGGTAGTTATTCATCTGTCACTTTTAATTATATGAGTTAAATTAAAACCAAGGACCAATCTAACGTATGTTTATAATGAATAAGCTCTTCAATATAGCATCTTTCCCCTTCGGGGTGGGGAGTTAAAAGGAGTTGGGGAGGGAGGGACAGGTAGAAAGAACAGGTAAGATTAGCGGTGAAGCCAGAAGACACAGAAAGATCACAGAAACTCTAAGAAGTTGTTACAGGCAAGAGAAAATGGCAGAATGAAAGAACAAAGATGTGAATAGAATCACCTAACAGCAACAGGGAGGCTAGGTACCAACTTTACTTTCCTTTAAACCTAATGATAATCAAGAGAAGGAAAAAGAGAAGAAAAGAACAGTAAGGGAGAAATCCGAATTCAGTGCAGAAAGGAACAAATGGGGAGATGAGGAGCAATGTGGAACAGTGAGAGAATGAGTGAGAGAGAGAGAAAGAAAAGATAAAAGAAGGAAAAGTAAAATTTTGAAGAGTAGAAAAAAAGTGAAAATTAATAAGAAAAATTTTTTTTTCTTTTTTGTAAATAGCACTAGAAATTATGGGCCTCCTTCAGGGTGTGTCTCTGCTGTCACAGTAGGCAGCATAGGAATCCCTGTGCATATACAAGTCAATGAGTCTCAGCAAGCCAGCAGCAGACCAAATACAGTGGTCTGATGTGCCTTTATTGTAGAGGTTCTCTTCACTTTTCTGCTGAGCTTCAGTTTTCTTCCAGGAGCCTGGGAAGCCCTCTTTCTGTTACTAACTTCTGCTCTATCTTGTGGTGCTCAGGACAATCTTCGTTATAATCTCCTGTACCTCTGTAGTGTGGGACCAGGTAGCAGAAAAACCAGAAGGTAGACAGTGCAAGGGGAAGGGGGCCGGGGAAGAACGGGACGGGGACATGGAACACTGAGCAGTGGAGGCGGCCACGCAGCTAAGCTGACCTCACCTTGCCCGGGGCATGGACCGGGACTGCATCAGGAGCTTGAAACTGCTTATCCTGTATCACCTGGCCTGGACAGCCACAGGAGCTTGAAGCTGCTTGTCCTATCTCACCCTGCCAGTTGCTGAAGCTTAGGGAGCATCAGGACGGGTGGGGCTGCAAGAGGCCTCTGCTACCTCACCATGTCCTGGGCATGGCCCGAGAGGGCCTAAGGAGCTTGAATTGAAGCTGCTTGGCCTGTCTGGCCCGGCCTGCAGAGCATCAGGAGCTTCAAGATAATTGTCCTGTCTCACTGGGATGGTTGTGGCAGCCTAGGGAGCCTGGGGTGGGGGTGGGGCTGCAAGATGCCTCTGCCACCTCACCATGCCCTGGGCATGGCCAGGGAGGGCCTCAGGAGCTTCAAGCTGCTTGTCCTGTCTCACCAGGCTGGGACGACCGCAGGAACTTGAAGCTGCTTGTCCTGTCTCACAGGGCCATGATGTCCCCAGGAGCTTGAAGCTGCTTGTCTTGTCTCACTGGGCAGGTTGTGGCAGCATAGGGACCCTGGGGAGAGGGTGGGGCTGGAAGATACCTCTGCAAACTCACCATGCCCTGGGCATGGCCCAGGAGGGCCTCAGGAGCTTGAAGCTGCTTGTCCTGTGTCACCTGGCCTGGATGGCCTCAGGAGCTTCAGTCTGCTTCTCCTGTCTCAATGGGCTGTTTGTAGGAGCTTAGGGAGCCTGGGGTGGGGGTGGGGCTGCAAGATACTTCTGCCAACTCAGCATGCCCTGGGTGTGGCCCAGGAGGTCCTCAGGAGCTTGAACCTGCTTGTCCTGTCTCATCTGGACAGGAGGGACTCAGGATCTTGAAGCTGCTTGTCCTGTCTCACTGGGCCAGGAGGACCTCAAGAGCTTGAACCTGCTTTTCCTGTCTCATCTGGACAGGGGGGCCTCAGGAGCTTGAAGCTGCTTGTCCTGTCTCGCCTGGCCAGGATGGCCTCTGGAGCTTGAAGCTGCTTGTCCTGTCTCACCTGGCCTGGATGGCCTCAGGAGCTTGAACCTGCTTGTCCTGTCTCATCTGGCCAGGAGGGCCTCAGGATTTTGAAGCTGCTTGTCCTGTCTCACAGGGCCTGGAGGACCTCAGGAGCTTGAAACTGCTTTTCCTGTCTCATCTGGACAGGAGGGCCTCAGGAGCTTGAAGCTGCTTGTCCTGTCTCACCTGTCTAGGATGGGGCCCCATGAGGTTGAAGCTGCTTGTCCAGTCTCGCCTGGCCAAGATGGCATGAGGATCTTGAAGCTGCTTGTCCTGTATTACCTGGCGTGGACGGTCTCAGGATCTTCGACCTGCTTTTCCTGTCTCATCTGGCCAGGAGGGCCTCAGGAGCTTGAAGATGCTTGTCCTGTCCCACTGGGTCAGGAGTCCCTCAGGAGCTTGAAGCTGCTTGTCCTGTCTCACTGTGCCCGGATGGCCATAGCGGCTTGAAGCTGCTTGTCCTGTCTCACCTGGCCTGGATGACCTCAGGAGCTTGAAGCTGCTTGTCCTGTCCCACTGGGTCAGGAGTCCCTCAGGAGTTTGAAGCTGCTTGTCCTGTCTCACCTGGCCCAGATGGCCACAGGGGCTTGAATCTGCTTGTCCTGTCTCACCTGGCCGGGTCGGAGCCCCAGGAGCGTGAAGCTGCTTGTCCTGTCTCATCTGACCAGGAGGGCCTCAGAATCTTGAAGCTGCTTGCCCTGTCTCACTGGGTGAGGAGTCCCTCAGGAGCTTGAAGCTGCTTGTCCTGTGTGACCTGGTCTGGATGGCCTCAGGAGCTTGAACCTGCTTGTCCTGTCCCACTGGGTCAGGAGGCCCTCAGGACCTTGAAGCTGCTTGTCCTGTCTGACAGGGCCAGGATGGCCACAGGGGCTTGAAGCTGCTTGTCCTGTCTCACCTGGCCTGGACGGCCTCAGGAGCTTGAAGCTGCTTGTCCTGTCTCATTTGGCCAGGAGGGCCTCAGGAGCTTAAAGGTCCTTGTCCTATCTCACCTGGCCTGAATGGCCTCAGGAGCTTGAACCTGCTTGTCCTGTCTCTTTGGTCCAGGAGTGCCTCAGGAGCTTGAACCTGCTTGTCCTGTCTCACTGGGCCAGGAGGGCCTCAGGAGCTTGAATCTGCTTGTCCTGTCTCATTTGGCCAGGAGGGCCTGAGGAGCTTGAACCTGCTTGTCCTGTCTCACTGGGCCCGGATGGCCACAGGGACGTGCAGCTGTTTGTCCTGTCTCACCTGGCCTGGATGTCCTCAGGAGCTTGAATTTGCTTGTCCTGTCTCATTTGGTCAGGAGGGTCTCAGGAGCTGGAAGCTGCTTATCCTGTCTCATCTGGCCAGGAGGGCCTCAGGAGCTTGAAATTGTTTGTCCTGTCCCACTGGGCCAGGAGGGCCTCAGTTGCTTGAAGCTGCTTGTCCTGTCTCACTGGGCCCGGATGGCCACAGGGGCTTGAAGCTGCTTGTCCTGTCTCACCTGGCCTGGACGGCCTCAGGAGGTTGAAGCTGCTTGTCCTGTCACACCTGGCCTGGACAGCCTCAGGAGCTTGAACCTGCATGTCCTGTACAACTGGGCCAGGAGGCCCTCAGGAGCTTGAAGCTGCTTGTCCTGTCTCACTGTGCGCGGATGGCCACAGAGGCTTGAAGCTGCTTGTCCTGTCTCACTTGGCCAGGAGGGCCTCAGGAGCTTAAAGGTCCTTGTCCTATCTCACCTGGCCTGGATGGCCTCAGGAGCTTGAACCTGCTTGTCATGTCTCACTGGGCCAGGAAGACCTCAGGAGCTTGAACCTGCTTGTCCTGTCCCACTGGGCCAGGAGGGCCTCAGGAGCTTGAACCTGCTTGTCCTGTCTCACTGGGCCAGGAGGGCCTCAAGAGCTTGAATCTACTTGTCCTGTCACACCTGGCCTGGACGACCTCAGGAGCTTCAACCTGCATGTCCTGTCTCATCTGACCAGGAGGGCCTCAGGATCTTGAAGCTGCTTGCCCTGTCTCACTGGGCCAATATGGCCACAGGAACTTGAAGCTGCTTGTCCTGTGTGACCTGGTCTGGATGGCCTCAGGAGCTTGAACCTGCTTGTCCTGTCCCACTGGGTCAGGAGGCCCTCAGGACCTTGAAGGTGCTTGTCCTGTCTGACAGGGCCAGGATGGCCACAGGGGCTTGAAGCTGCTTGTCCTGTCTCACCTGGCCTGGACGGCCTCAGGAGCTTGAAGCTGCTTGTCCTGTCCCACTGGGTCAGGAGTCCCTCAGGAGCTTGAAGCGGCTTGTCCTCTCTCAATGTGCCCGGATGGCCACAGGGGCTTGAAGCTGCTTGTCCTGTCTCATTTGGCCAGGAGGGCCTCAGGAGCTTAAAGGTCCTTGTCCTATCTCACCTGGCCTGAATGGCCTCAGGAGCTTGAACCTGCTTGTCCTGTCTCTCTGGGCCAGGAGTGCCTCAGGACTTTGAACCTGCTTGTCCCTGTCTCACTGGGCCAGGAGGGCCTCAGGAGCTTGAATCTGCTTGTCCTGTCTCATTTGGCCAGGAGGGCCTGAGGAGCTTGAACCTGCTTGTCCTGTCTCACTGGGCCCGGATGGCCACAGGGACTTGCAGCTGTTTGTCCTGTCTCACCTGGCCTGGATGTCCTCAGGAGCTTGAATTTGCTTGTCCTGTCTCATTTGGCCAGGAGGGCCTCAGGAGCTGGAAGCTGCTTGTCCTGTCTCATCTGGCCAGGAGGGCCTCAGGAGCTTGAAGCTGCTTTTCCTGTCTCATTGGGCCAGGATGGCCTCAGGAGCTTGAAATTGTTTGTCCTGTCCCACTGGGCCAGGAGGGCCTCAGTTGCTTGAAGCTGCTTGTCCTGTCTCACTGGGCCCGGATGGCCACAGGGGCTTGAAGCTGCTTGTCCTGTCTCACCTGGCCTGGAAAGCCTCAGGAGGTTGAACCTGCATGTCCTGTACAACTGGGCCAGGAGGCCCTCAGGAGCTTGAAGCTGCTTGTCCTGTCTCACTGTGCGCGGATGGCCACAGGAACTTGAAGCTGCTTGTCCTGTCTGACCTGGCCTGGATGTCCTCAGGAGCTTGAATCTGCTTGTCCTGTCTCATTTGGCCAGGAGGGCCTCAGGAGCTTAAAGGTCCTTGTCCTATCTCACCTGGCCTGGATGGCCTCAGGAGCTTGAACCTGCTTATCCTGTCTCATCTGGCCAGGAAGACCTCAGGAGATTGAACCTGCTTGTCCTGACTCACTGGGCCATGAGGGCCTCAGGAGCTTTAACCTGCTTGTCCTGTCTCACTGGGCCAGGAAGACCTCAGGAGCTTGAACCTGCTTGTCCTGTCCCACTGGGCCAGGAGGGCCTCAGGAGCTTGAACCTGCTTGTCCTGTCTCACTGGGTCAGGAGGCCCTCAGGACCTTGAAGCTGCTTGTCCTGTCTGACAGGGCCAGGATGGCCACAGGGGCTTGAAGCTACTTGTCCTGTCTCACCTGGCCTGGACGGCCTCAGGAGCTTGAAGCTGCTTGTCCTGTCCCACTGGGTCAGGAGTCCCTCAGGAGCTTGAAGCGGCTTGTCCTGTCTCACTTGGCCAGGAGGGCCTCAGGAGCTTAAAGGTCCTTGTCCTATCTCACCTGGCCTGGATGGCCTCAGGAGCTTGAACCTGCTTGTCCTGTCTCACTGGGCCAGGAAGACCTCAGGAGCTTGAACCTGCTTGTGCTGTCCCACTGGGCCAGGAGGGCCTCAGGAGCTTGAACCTGCTTGTCCTGTCTCACTGGGCCAGGAGGGCCTCAAGAGCTTGAATCTACTTGTCCTGTCATACCTGGCCTGGACGACCTCAGGAGCTTCAACCTGCATGTCCTGTCTCATCTGACCAGGAGGGCCTCAGGATCTTGAAGCTGCTTGCCCTGTCTCACTGGGCCAGGAAGACCTCAGGAGCTTGAACCTGCTTGTCCTGTCCCACTGGGCCAGGAGGGCCTCAGGAGCTTGAACCTGCTTGTCCTGTCTCACTGGGCCAGGAGGGCCTCAAGAGCTTGAATCTACTTGTCCTGTCATACCTGGCCTGGACGACCTCAGGAGCTTCAACCTGCATGTCCTGTCTCATCTGACCAGGAGGGCCTCAGGATCTTGAAGCTGCTTGCCCTGTCTCACTGGGCCAATATGGCCACAGGAACTTGAAGCTGCTTGTCCTGTGTGACCTGGTCTGGATGGCCTCAGGAGCTCGAACCTGCTTGTCCTGTCCCACTGGGTCAGGAGGCCCTCAGGACCTTGAAGCTGCTTGTCCTGTCTGACAGGGCCAGGATGGCCACAGGGGCTTGAAGCTGCTTGTCCTGTCTCACCTGGCCTGGACGGCCTCAGGAGCTTGAAGCTGCTTGTCCTGTCCCACTGGGTCAGGAGTCCCTCAGGAGCTTGAAGCGGCTTGTCCTCTCTCACTGTGCCCGGATGGCCACAGGGGCTTGAAGCTGCTTGTCCTGTCTCATTTGGCCAGGAGGGCCTCAGGAGCTTAAAGGTCCTTGTCCTATCTCACCTGGCCTGAATGGCCTCAGGAGCTTGAACCTGCTTGTCCTGTCTCTCTGGGCCAGGAGTGCCTCAGGACTTTGAACCTGCTTGTCCCTGTCTCACTGGGCCAGGAGGGCCTCAGGAGCTTGAATCTGCTTGTCCTGTCTCATTTGGCCAGGAGGGCCTGAGGAGCTTGAACCTGCTTGTCCTGTCTCACTGGGCCCGGATGGCCACAGGGACTTGCAGCTGTTTGTCCTGTCTCACCTGGCCTGGATGTCCTCAGGAGCTTGAATTTGCTTGTCCTGTCTCATTTGGCCAGGAGGGCCTCAGGAGCTGGAAGCTGCTTGTCCTGTCTCATCTGGCCAGGAGGGCCTCAGGAGCTTGAAGCTGCTTTTCCTGTCTCATTGGGCCAGGATGGCCTCAGGAGCTTGAAATTGTTTGTCCTGTCCCACTGGGCCAGGAGGGCCTCAGTTGCTTGAAGCTGCTTGTCCTGTCTCACTGGGCCCGGATGGCCACAGGGGCTTGAAGCTGCTTGTCCTGTCTCACCTGGCCTGGACAGCCTCAGGAGCTTGAACCTGCATGTCCTGTACAACTGGGCCAGGAGGCCCTCAGGAGCTTGAAGCTGCTTGTCCTGTCTCACTGTGCGCGGATGGCCACAGGAACTTGAAGCTGCTTGTCCTGTCTGACCTGGCCTGGATGTCCTCAGGAGCTTGAATCTGCTTGTCCTGTCTCATTTGGCCAGGAGGGCCTCAGGAGCTTAAAGGTCCTTGTCCTATCTCACCTGGCCTGGATGGCCTCAGGAGCTTGAACCTGCTTATCCTGTCTCATCTGGCCAGGAAGACCTCAGGAGATTGAACCTGCTTGTCCTGACTCACTGGGCCATGAGGGCCTCAGGAGCTTTAACCTGCTTGTCCTGTCTCACTGGGCCAGGAAGACCTCAGGAGCTTGAACCTGCTTGTCCTGTCCCACTGGGCCAGGAGTGCCTCAGGAGCTTGAACCTGCTTGTCCTGTCTCACTGGGTCAGGAGGCCCTCAGGACCTTGAAGCTGCTTGTCCTGTCTGACAGGGCCAGGATGGCCACAGGGGCTTGAAGCTACTTGTCCTGTCTCACCTGGCCTGGACGGCCTCAGGAGCTTGAAGCTGCTTGTCCTGTCCCACTGGGTCAGGAGTCCCTCAGGAGCTTGAAGCGGCTTGTCCTGTCTCACTTGGCCAGGAGGGCCTCAGGAGCTTAAAGGTCCTTGTCCTATCTCACCTGGCCTGGATGGCCTCAGGAGCTTGAACCTGCTTGTCCTGTCTCACTGGGCCAGGAAGACCTCAGGAGCTTGAACCTGCTTGTGCTGTCCCACTGGGCCAGGAGGGCCTCAGGAGCTTGAACCTGCTTGTCCTGTCTCACTGGGCCAGGAGGGCCTCAAGAGCTTGAATCTACTTGTCCTGTCATACCTGGCCTGGACGACCTCAGGAGCTTCAACCTGCATGTCCTGTCTCATCTGACCAGGAGGGCCTCAGGATCTTGAAGCTGCTTGCCCTGTCTCACTGGGCCAGGAAGACCTCAGGAGCTTGAACCTGCTTGTCCTGTCCCACTGGGCCAGGAGGGCCTCAGGAGCTTGAACCTGCTTGTCCTGTCTCACTGGGCCAGGAGGGCCTCAAGAGCTTGAATCTACTTGTCCTGTCATACCTGGCCTGGACGACCTCAGGAGCTTCAACCTGCATGTCCTGTCTCATCTGACCAGGAGGGCCTCAGGATCTTGAAGCTGCTTGCCCTGTCTCACTGGGCCAATATGGCCACAGGAACTTGAAGCTGCTTGTCCTGTGTGACCTGGTCTGGATGGCCTCAGGAGCTCGAACCTGCTTGTCCTGTCCCACTGGGTCAGGAGGCCCTCAGGACCTTGAAGCTGCTTGTCCTGTCTGACAGGGCCAGGATGGCCACAGGGGCTTGAAGCTGCTTGTCCTGTCTCACCTGGCCTGGACGGCCTCAGGAGCTTGAAGCTGCTTGTCCTGTCCCACTGGGTCAGGAGTCCCTCAGGAGCTTGAAGCGGCTTGTCCTCTCTCACTGTGCCCGGATGGCCACAGGGGCTTGAAGCTGCTTGTCCTGTCTCATTTGGCCAGGAGGGCCTCAGGAGCTTAAAGGTCCTTGTCCTATCTCACCTGGCCTGAATGGCCTCAGGAGCTTGAACCTGCTTGTCCTGTCTCTCTGGGCCAGGAGTGCCTCAGGACTTTGAACCTGCTTGTCCCTGTCTCACTGGGCCAGGAGGGCCTCAGGAGCTTGAATCTGCTTGTCCTGTCTCATTTGGCCAGGAGGGCCTGAGGAGCTTGAACCTGCTTGTCCTGTCTCACTGGGCCCGGATGGCCACAGGGACTTGCAGCTGTTTGTCCTGTCTCACCTGGCCTGGATGTCCTCAGGAGCTTGAATTTGCTTGTCCTGTCTCATTTGGCCAGGAGGGCCTCAGGAGCTGGAAGCTGCTTGTCCTGTCTCATCTGGCCAGGAGGGCCTCAGGAGCTTGAAGCTGCTTTTCCTGTCTCATTGGGCCAGGATGGCCTCAGGAGCTTGAAATTGTTTGTCCTGTCCCACTGGGCCAGGAGGGCCTCAGTTGCTTGAAGCTGCTTGTCCTGTCTCACTGGGCCCGGATGGCCACAGGGGCTTGAAGCTGCTTGTCCTGTCTCACCTGGCCTGGACAGCCTCAGGAGCTTGAACCTGCATGTCCTGTACAACTGGGCCAGGAGGCCCTCAGGAGCTTGAAGCTGCTTGTCCTGTCTCACTGTGCGCGGATGGCCACAGGAACTTGAAGCTGCTTGTCCTGTCTGACCTGGCCTGGATGTCCTCAGGAGCTTGAATCTGCTTGTCCTGTCTCATTTGGCCAGGAGGGCCTCAGGAGCTTAAAGGTCCTTGTCCTATCTCACCTGGCCTGGATGGCCTCAGGAGCTTGAACCTGCTTATCCTGTCTCATCTGGCCAGGAAGACCTCAGGAGATTGAACCTGCTTGTCCTGACTCACTGGGCCATGAGGGCCTCAGGAGCTTTAACCTGCTTGTCCTGTCTCACTGGGCCAGGAAGACCTCAGGAGCTTGAACCTGCTTGTCCTGTCCCACTGGGCCAGGAGGGCCTCAGGAGCTTGAACCTGCTTGTCCTGTCTCACTGGGTCAGGAGGCCCTCAGGACCTTGAAGCTGCTTGTCCTGTCTGACAGGGCCAGGATGGCCACAGGGGCTTGAAGCTACTTGTCCTGTCTCACCTGGCCTGGACGGCCTCAGGAGCTTGAAGCTGCTTGTCCTGTCCCACTGGGTCAGGAGTCCCTCAGGAGCTTGAAGCGGCTTGTCCTGTCTCACTTGGCCAGGAGGGCCTCAGGAGCTTAAAGGTCCTTGTCCTATCTCACCTGGCCTGGATGGCCTCAGGAGCTTGAACCTGCTTGTCCTGTCTCACTGGGCCAGGAAGACCTCAGGAGCTTGAACCTGCTTGTGCTGTCCCACTGGGCCAGGAGGGCCTCAGGAGCTTGAACCTGCTTGTCCTGTCTCACTGGGCCAGGAGGGCCTCAAGAGCTTGAATCTACTTGTCCTGTCATACCTGGCCTGGACGACCTCAGGAGCTTCAACCTGCATGTCCTGTCTCATCTGACCAGGAGGGCCTCAGGATCTTGAAGCTGCTTGCCCTGTCTCACTGGGCCAGGAAGACCTCAGGAGCTTGAACCTGCTTGTCCTGTCCCACTGGGCCAGGAGGGCCTCAGGAGCTTGAACCTGCTTGTCCTGTCTCACTGGGCCAGGAGGGCCTCAAGAGCTTGAATCTACTTGTCCTGTCATACCTGGCCTGGACGACCTCAGGAGCTTCAACCTGCATGTCCTGTCTCATCTGACCAGGAGGGCCTCAGGATCTTGAAGCTGCTTGCCCTGTCTCACTGGGCCAATATGGCCACAGGAACTTGAAGCTGCTTGTCCTGTGTGACCTGGTCTGGATGGCCTCAGGAGCTCGAACCTGCTTGTCCTGTCCCACTGGGTCAGGAGGCCCTCAGGACCTTGAAGCTGCTTGTCCTGTCTGACAGGGCCAGGATGGCCACAGGGGCTTGAAGCTGCTTGTCCTGTCTCACCTGGCCTGGACGGCCTCAGGAGCTTGAAGCTGCTTGTCCTGTCCCACTGGGTCAGGAGTCCCTCAGGAGCTTGAAGCGGCTTGTCCTCTCTCACTGTGCCCGGATGGCCACAGGGGCTTGAAGCTGCTTGTCCTGTCTCATTTGGCCAGGAGGGCCTCAGGAGCTTAAAGGTCCTTGTCCTATCTCACCTGGCCTGAATGGCCTCAGGAGCTTGAACCTGCTTGTCCTGTCTCTCTGGGCCAGGAGTGCCTCAGGACTTTGAACCTGCTTGTCCCTGTCTCACTGGGCCAGGAGGGCCTCAGGAGCTTGAATCTGCTTGTCCTGTCTCATTTGGCCAGGAGGGCCTGAGGAGCTTGAACCTGCTTGTCCTGTCTCACTGGGCCCGGATGGCCACAGGGACTTGCAGCTGTTTGTCCTGTCTCACCTGGCCTGGATGTCCTCAGGAGCTTGAATTTGCTTGTCCTGTCTCATTTGGCCAGGAGGGCCTCAGGAGCTGGAAGCTGCTTGTCCTGTCTCATCTGGCCAGGAGGGCCTCAGGAGCTTGAAGCTGCTTTTCCTGTCTCATTGGGCCAGGATGGCCTCAGGAGCTTGAAATTGTTTGTCCTGTCCCACTGGGCCAGGAGGGCCTCAGTTGCTTGAAGCTGCTTGTCCTGTCTCACTGGGCCCGGATGGCCACAGGGGCTTGAAGCTGCTTGTCCTGTCTCACCTGGCCTGGACGGCCTCAGGAGGTTGAACCTGCTTGTCCTGTCTCATCTGACCAGGAGGGCCTCAAGAGCTTGAATCTACTTGTCCTGTCACACCTGGCCTGGACGACCTCAGGAGCTTCAACCTGCATGTCCTGTCTCATCTGACCAGGAGGGCCTCAGGATCTTGAAGCTGCTTGCCCTGTCTCACTGGGCCAATATGGCCACAGGAACTTGAAGCTGCTTGTCCTGTGTGACCTGGTCTGGATGGCCTCAGGAGCTTGAACCTGCTTATCCTGTCTCATCTGGCCAGGAAGACCTCAGGAGCTTGAACCTGCTTGTCCTGTCCCACTGGGCCAGGAGGGCCTCAGGAGCTTGAACCTGCTTGTCCTGTCTCACTGGGTCAGGAGGCCCTCAGGAGCTTCAACCTGCATGTCCTGTCTCATCTGACCAGGAGGGCCTCAGGAGGTTGAAGTCCCACTGGGCCAGGAGGGCCTCAGGAGCTTCAACCTGCTTGTCCTGTCTCACTTGGCCAGGAGGGCCTCAAGAGCTTGAATCTACTTGTCCTGTCACACCTGGCCTGGACGACCTCAGGAGCTTCAACCTGCATGTCCTGTCTCATCTGACCAGGAGGGCCTCAGGATCTTGAAGCTGCTTGCCCTGTCTCACTGGGCCAATATGGCCACAGGAACTTGAAGCTGCTTGTCCTGTGTGACCTGGTCTGGATGGCCTCAGGAGCTTGAACCTGCTTATCCTGTCTCATCTGGCCAGGAAGACCTCAGGAGCTTGAACCTGCTTGTCCTGTCCCACTGGGCCAGGAGGGCCTCAGGAGCTTGAACCTGCTTGTCCTGTCTCACTGGGTCAGGAGGCCCTCAGGACCTTGAAGCTGCTTGTCCTGTCTGACAGGGCCAGGATGGCCATAGGGGCTTGAAGCTGCTTGTCCTGTCTCACCTGGCCTGGACGGCCTCAGGAGCTTGAAGCTGCTTGTCCTGTCCCACTGGGCCCGGATGGCCACAGGGACTTGCAGCTGTTTGTCCTGTCTCACCTGGCCTGGATGTCCTCAGGAGCTTGAATTTGCTTGTCCTGTCTCATTTGGCCAGGAGGCCCTCAGGACCTTGAAGCTGCTTGTCCTGTCTGACAGGGCCAGGATGGCCATAGGGGCTTGTAGCTGCTTGTCCTTTCTTACCGTGCCTGGATGGCCTCAGGAGCTTCAGGCTGCCTGTCCTGTCTCACTGGGCTCGTTTTGGCAGCTTCAGGAGTTTGTTTTGGGGGTGGGGCTGCAAGATGCTTCTGCCACCTCACCATGCCCTGAGCATGGCCCGGGAGGCCCTCAGGACCTTGCAGCTGCTTGTCCTGTCTCACAGGGCCTGGAGGGCCGCAGAAGCTTCAAGCTGCTTGTCCTATTTCACAGGGCCACAGGAATTTGAAGCTGCTTGTCCTTTCTTACTGGGCCTGGACAGCCTCAGGAGCTTGAAACTGCTTGTCCTGTCTCGGGACTGGTTGCAGCAGCTTAGGAAGCATGGGGTGGGATGGGCCTGCAATGAGCCTCTCGGACCTCACCTTGCTGTGCGCATGGCCCCGGACATCCTCAGTAACTTGAAGCTGCTTGTCCTGTCTCACAGTGCCTGGAGGGCCTCAGGTGTTTGAAGCTGTTTGTCCTGTCTCAGTGGGCCGGTCTCAGCAGCTTAGGGAGCGTCCGGTCAAAAAAAGAATGCTAGAATTCGCTAGTCATATACAATTATAGGTACTATTGATTTCATAATAGTAATCTATTAAATTTATAGATTAATTTTTGGATGAACTTGCAGTTATGCAGTAGCTACTGGAGATCTCTGTAGTTATTTCCAGTCTCCTGCCCAGTGTGTGACACAGGGCTGAAAAAAGACTCAAAGACAGAATTAAAGAAAAAATTGGGGAGCCCGGATGGAAGGCCAATTCTGAGTAATTAATCCAGGCTCTGATCAGTCCCTGGTCAGTCACTGATTTTTATTGGTAATTAAATTGGACTTAAAGGGAACTATGTGCTATGATATGCATCATATTGCAGCAATATATGCACACCCATTTTTATAGTGCACAATTTGTAATAGCTAAATCCTAAAAACAGCTCATCAACTGGTGAGTGGAAAAAGAAAATGTGTGTATTTTTTTTATCATGACTAGTTGGAGTCCTATATACATCATTTATCTATATGTCAAATTCTTTTCCTTTGGGAAGTTTCCTGCAATTACTTCTGTGAACAGTTTTTTTATTGTCATTTGTACTATCTCCTGCTTTTTCATCAACTCTGATCAGTCTCATTTTATTCTTCTTTGCATCATCCAATAGCTACTGGATTGTTTTCTCATGTTCCGCTAGTTTTAAGAAATCTTTCTTTTCGTGGTCACTAACCACAGTCCTCTCTTCTATATCTGATATTCTGTCCTCACATTGGCTCATTCTGCTGCATATACTTTCAATGGAGTTTTTAATCTCCTGGATATCTCTTTGAGTCTGTTTTATGAATTCCATTTCTTTCCTATGCTGGGCCTTCATGGATTCCATCATTTTCTTGAGTGCCTCTGTTTTTTTTTTTTTTTTTTAATCTGTGTCTGCTCTAGAGTTATTAACCATGTCTTTCACTATGGTCACCATCTCTGTTGATAACCGAGAAATTATCTTTGATTTCATTTTTTCCAGCTCTTCTTTCATTGACAGTTCAGAGAGTCCAGGTGTGTGAGTTTTGGGTTGTTCCGTCTCATTCCCCCCTAGATTTCCCTTTGGTGATCTGGAAATCTGGGTTTTCATTTTGTTTAGCTATCTTTTCATTTCTACTTTTTCATTGTTGTTCATGTTTTCAGTTTAATTCCTGGGTTGCTCCCTGTAAAATGCTTATGGAAAGTATCTTTCTTGCCAGTATTTAGAACCTGTAGGAGATGGCTACTTCCTGGATCATTCTCCAGGTATAGCTGGCCTTTGATCCTTGAGGCTGTAATGGCCCTTAAGCAATTTCAGTCCTTTTCTTTACACCAGAAAAGACACTTGAGCAGAACAATCACATCACCTTGGCCAAAGTAATATAATCAGCATCAACAACAGGATCAAAAACAGCCCAGAAAATGACATACTGTGGCAGTCACTCTTCTGAAACCTTTAAATGCATGAACTAGACCCATGAACACATATCAAAATATTAAAATTAAGGACCAACCAAATATATGTTTACAATAAACAAGCCCTTCAGTATAGCACCCTCATCCTCTGGTAAGAAGTCCTAGAAGGAGTTAGTGGGCATAGATAGCTAGAAGGAGAGCAAGAAGTTAGAAATAGGGCTAGAGCATACAGAAAGATCTCATAAACCTTGGGAAACTGGTGAAGACAGGAGGGAAAGAGAGACAGAAGGAACAAATATAAAACAGAACAGATTAAGAGCAATAGGAAAAATAGAACTGTATTCACTCTTCTATAAGAATAAGAACAATCAAGAGAAAGAAAAAAAAGAAAAAATAGGACAATAACAGGAACAAGAAAGGAGAGAAATGGAGGAGGAGGAGGGGAGGAGGGGGAGGAGGGGAGGAGGGGGAGGAGGAGAAGGGAAGAGAAGGAAAAGGGAATGAAAGAAAAAAGGGACATTCCCTTAAAGTGTGTCTCTGCTGTCACTGATAGACAATGTGGGCAACAGCCTACAGATCCAAGTCAGATAATCTCAGCAAGCCTGCCACTGAGATTCAAGCTGGTTTCTGGCAGCAAGGCTGGAATTGAGCTCCCTGATCTCCTGTGGGTTTGAATTCTGTACAGTTCTACTGCACGTTTGATCTGCCCTTTCCTTGCAGCAAGTCTGGGTTCCAGTAGGAGGTGCTGATCCCACCAACTCACCAACTGCTGTAGTCTGCTGGGTCTTCACTACAGTGTCTCTGTGGGCTTCAACTTTCTGACTTCTGGGGTTGGAATCTGGGGTTGGCCTTTCCTCAATCTGAAGATTCTCTAATGATACTCTTGCCCAAGACTTCCCTCTGTGATCCTGTCCACACAGCTCTCTCAGCTGCTGTGGCACCTTTTGTGTTTGCCCTGTCCCAGTGCAAGAGAGGGGAGGGTTTCCTTCCTGTCACCAGCCAAAGCCCCTTGTCTGCCCCCTGGATCTGGTCTCAGAGCAGAGTGGGTGTCTCCAGCCCTTTGTAGTTAAGTCTCTGGGTGGAGCTGGGAGCAGGGTTTGGCTGGATCTGTTCTCAGTTTCACAACATAAATTCCCTCAGTCTGCTGACTAGCTTCTGGCAGTCCACTGTGGCTGTTCCACTCTTTCTTCTTTCACTCAGGTCAGTAAAGCCACCTGGCAGAAGAGACAAAAAAGGGGGCCACCTCTGCCCAAATGGGAGGCGTGACCCAGCTGCAGTTCACTTTATCTTAACTGGGTTTGTACTTTTTGGCTTAAATTCCCTCAGTCTACAGACCAGCTGCCAACAGTTCCAGTCCAGCGTGTCCGGGCAGCTTTTCCCTTTGTCTCCCTGGGCTGCACCATGGCCTTGGGTTTGGGCTATGGGAGTTGAAGTTTGCTTCTCTGCCCCAAATGGTGACAGTGTCCCTGTTGCTGATAGCAGGAGCTACACTTACCAATTTTCTTTTCCACCGAAGTGGACCTTCAGAGGAAGATTGTCTGGTGTTTGCACCACTGCCCCTGGTTTTACAGGCCTCTCCTGTTTCAGGTCTGTCCGGGACTTTGTTTCTCAGTAAGCTCCTGAGTTGTTTTCTCGATTCCTCACCTGGGTGAGTATGCCACCGATTCACTGTGTCCAGTGTCTTTTTTAAAAAATTAATTTTACTGGAACATTTTAGGTATGCATTATACTGACAGTTACCATTGGAGATTTGCACCTGTACATAATATATGTATTCTTATTCTTTCTCCATTCCCCTGCCCTCCCTTCAATCACATCCACCCCTCGCTATTTACAGTTTGTTTCCATTTTTCCATTTTCTCATATTAATTCCATTCTCTTCTTTCCTTACCCTACCCCTCCCACATTCTCTTCCACTTTGCACATTTTCTTCCTATTTCACATTATCTATTATGCATTTTGATCCTTATTTACACTTTCAGTTTCTCACACCAGAGAAACTATTCAGTATTTACACGTTTCCTATTTATTTCATTTATGAGAATTGCCTCATTATGCATCTATTTAGCTATAAATGCCTCTTAATTTCTCATTCTTTATGGCTGAGTAGTACTCCACTTTATTGAAAAACTTTTTCTTTATCCAGTCTCCAATTGATGGGCAATTGGGCTGTTTCCAAGTTTTAACTGTTACAAACTGTGCCACTATGAACATGGGTGCATGTTTATCACCATGATATGATTCTTTTAATTCTTTGGGGAAGATCCCCAGCATGGGAAAGCTGGGTCAAATGGGACTTCCAGTCTTAGTTCTTTGAGGTATCTCCATACTGATTTCCATAGTGCTTGCACCAGTCTACACTCCCACCATCAGTGGAGCAGTGTTCCTCTTTCCCCACAGCCTTGCCAGCATTTGTTATTGGTTGATTTCCTGATAGCAGCCGTTCTTTCTGGGGTGAGCTGGAATCTCAGCATTGTTTTCATTGGCATCTCTCAAATGACCAGTGATATTGAACATTTTTTCATGTTTATTTGCTATTCCTACTTCTTTGTCTGAGAAATATCTGTTCATTTCAGATGCCCATTTTTGGATTGGGTCTTTAAATTTGGGAGGTCTGATTTTTTTTAAGTTCTTTATAGATTTGGGATAGTAGACCTTTGTCTGAGGGACCGTTGGTGAAAATTTTTTTCCCACGTTGTGGGTCATCTCTTCACACTGCTGGTGGTTTCTCTGCTGTGCAGAAGCTTTTTAATAAGAAGAGATCCCACTTGTTGACTCATTGTGCTAGTATATGTGCAGCTGAAGTTCATGAAATCTTTTCCTAAACCAAAGTCTTGTCTACTTAACCTCTCTTCCAGCCAGTTAAGTGTTTCTGTTTTGGGTTTTTGATTTGGTTTTTTTTTTTTTTTTTTTTTGATATCAGGGATTGAACTCAGGACATTCCATTTGTGAGACAGGCAGTGGCACCACTGAGTTAAATCCCCAGCCCCAGTGTTTCTGTTTTAATATTTAGATCTTTAATCATTTTGATTTTGGTTTAGTTCATGGCGAGAGATACAAGTCTCATTTTAATCTTTGGTAAGTTGAAACCCAATTTTTTCAGCACCATTTATTAAAGAGGCTATCTTTCCTCCAGTGAGGATGTTTGGCTCCTTTGTCAAAGATGAGGTGGTTGAATGTGTCTGGAGTTGTTTCTGCATCTTCTAATCTGTTCCACTGGTCCTCAGGTCTGTTTCTTTGACAGTACCATGCTACATTTATCACAGTATCTTTGTAGTATAGTTTCAAGTTGGGATTTGTGATACCCCCTACCTTGTTTTTATTGCCAAATTGCTTTTGCTATTCTAGGTCTCTTCTTCAAGTGAACTTGTGGATTGCTTTCTCCAAGGCTTTGAAGTATGCTGTTGGAATTTCAATTGGGATTGGATTGAATCTATATCACAGTTTTAGAAGTATGGTCATTTTCACTATGTTGGTTCTTTCTACCCAGGAGCAAGGAATGTCTTTCCATTTTCTGATATCCTCTTTGATGTGTTTTTTAGAGTCCTATAGTTTTCAGAGTAGAGGCCTTTGGTTTCTTCCATTAGGTTGATTCCTAGGTATTTTATTTTTTTGGATGGTATTGTGAAGAGAGTTATTTCTCCAATTCCTCTTTAGTGAGTCTGTTGTTTGTGTACAGGAAAGCTATTGATTTTTGTGTGTTGACCTTGTTTTCAGCTACTTTACGGAATTTGGTTATTAAGTGTAGGAGCCTTTTGGTGGAGTTCTTGGGGACTTCTATATAGAGTATCATGTCATCTGCAAATAATGACAGTTTAAGTTCTTCATTTCCTATCTTTCTTCCTTTTATGTCTTTGTCTTGTCTAACTGCTGTGGCTTATATTTCCAAAACTATACTGAACAGGATTGGTGATAGTGGAAATCCTTGTCCCTGTTCCTGATTTTAGTGTGAAGGATTTCAGTTTTTCATTTAGTATGATCTTGGCTGCTGGCTGTTCATAGATGGCTTTTATCAGGTTGAAAGAGACTGTTCCAGTTTTCTATAGGGTTGTCTTCATTAATGGGTTTTGGATTTTGTTGAAAGCTTTTTCTGCATCTATTGAGATGATCATATGGCTTCTATACTTGGCTCTGTTAATATAGTGTATTAGATTGATTGGTTTGCATGTGTTGAACCATCCCTGCAACCCTGTAATGAATCCTCCTTGTTCACGGTGTATGACCTTCTGGATGATTTTCTGCATTCTGTTTGCCAGTATCTTAATGAGGACTTTTTGGGTCAATGTTCATTAGAGAGATTGGCCTATAGTTCTCTTTTGGGGTTGAATCTTTCTCTGCCTTTGGTATCATGGTGATCCTTGCTTTCAGGAATGAATGTGGGAATATTACTTCTCTTTTAATTTCATTGAAGAGTTTAAACAGTAGTGGCAATAATTCTCTAAATGTCTTGTAGAATTCAGCAGTGAAACCATCAGGACCTTGGCTTTTCTTTCTTGGTAAGTTTTCAACTACATTTTCCATTTTATTGATTGATTTTGGGTTGTTTAGAAGTTTTACGTCTTTGTTCAACTTTTAAAAGTCATATGTATCTAGAAATCCATTCATTTCTTCTGTGTTTTTCATCTTATTGGGATATA
The DNA here is from genome assembly GCF_053883595.1 of Heterocephalus glaber. Classification (NCBI taxonomy): domain Eukaryota; kingdom Metazoa; phylum Chordata; class Mammalia; order Rodentia; family Bathyergidae; genus Heterocephalus; species Heterocephalus glaber. Next base: position 626,802 of record NW_028258199.1, on the reverse strand, counting down.
GGTTCTCAAAGTAGTATTGATGATCCTGTGGATTTCTGCTGGATCCGTTGTAATTTCACCCTTTTTATTCCTAATTGCATAGATTTGGGCCTTTTTTTATAATATTGACTAATGGTTTGTCAATTTTGTTTATTCTTTGAAAGAACCAACTCTTTGCTTCATTCATTTTTTGTATCATTCTCTAAGTCTCCATTACTTGATTTCTGCTCTGATTTTTATAATTTCTTTATAATTTATAATTATAATTTATAATGAGCCTTGCATTTGTCCTGCTCTTTCTAGAAGGTTGAGGTTCAGCATCAGGTTGTTCAATTGGGCTCCCTCTGTTTTCCTAATATGAGTATTCACTACTGTGAATTTCCCACATAGAACTGCTTTCATTATGTCCCATAGATTCCTGCATATTGTACTGGCATTATCATTTGCTTGTAGAAACTGTCTAATTTCTTCTTTAATTTCCTCTGTGACCCATTGGTTGTTCAGGAGGGTGTTATTTAATTTCCATGTGTTTGTGGGAGTTTTGCAGTTTCTTATGTCATTGATCTCCAATTTTATTGCACTATGGTCTGGTAATATACAGGGGGTAACTTCAATTCTTTTACATTTACTTAGACATGTCCTATGAGCTAGCATGTGATCTGTTTTAGAGAATGACCCATTTGCAGCTGAAAAGAATGTGTATTCTGATTTTGTGGGGTGGAACACTCTGTAAACATCTATTAAGTCCATTTGTTCAGTAGCTTGGTTCCATTCTAGAATTTTGTTGTTAATTTTTTGTCTAGATGATGTGTCTAATTGTGATAATGGGGTATTGAGATCCCTCACTACAATTCTATTAGACCATATTTGGTTTTTCATGTCCATTAATATTTGTTTTGTATAGTTGGGGACATTTGTATTTGGTGCATATATATTTATGATTGTCATCACTTCCTCTTGGACTGTTCCCTTCACAAAGATGTAGTGACCATGTTTGTCTCTCTTAATTACTTTTGGTTTGAAATCTACTTTGTCTGCAAATGAGATTGCTACCCCTGCCTTCTTCTGGGTTCCTGTGGCATGGAGAACTGTTTTCCACCCTTTTACTTTCAGTCTATTAATTTCTTTTTGAGTTAGGTGTGTTTCTTGTATACAGCGTATTGCTGGATTTTGCTTCTTAATCCATTCTGTCAGTCTATTTCTTTTAATTGGTGAATTGAGGCCATTAACATTGAGAGTTATAATTGATAGATATTGACTCATCCTTGTCATGATGTTTCACTGTTGTTGGCTCTTTTATTTCTTATTTTTATTCCCCCTTTCCCTTTAGTTTCTTACCTTGCATGGTGGCTTCCCTCTGTTGGCCCTCATGGAGTTGTGACTTTCATTGTCTTTTTCTCGGATATTGCTTAGAATTGTTTGGAGTGCTCATTTGGTGTTCATGAAATTTCTCAGGTGTTCTTTGTCATGGAAGTATCTAATTTCCCCATCAATTTTGAAAGATAATTTTGCAGAATACAACAGTCTAGGTTGGAAATTATTTTCTTTTAGGGCTTAAAATACTTCACTCCAGGCTCTCCTTGATTTGAGGGTTTGTGTTGAGAAGTCTGCCATGATTCTGATGGGATTTCCTTTGTAGTTGCTTTGTTTCTTTTCTCTAACTGCCTGTAAGATTTTGTTCTTCTGTTGGGTTTCTGGGAACTTGACTATTATATGTCTAGGTGTAGATTTTTTTTGATATTGGCTAGTTGGAGTTATACATGCCTCACTTATCTGTATGTCCAATTCTCCACCTCTGTCTGGGAAGTTTTCTACTATTACTTCAGTGAACAGTTTTTTTTTAATGTCAATTGTACTTTCTCCTTTTTTTTCGTGGACTCCTATCAGTCTTATGTTGTTCTTCTTTGGATCATCTAGCAGCTGCTTGATTGATTTCTCATGGTCCCTTACTATTTTTAAGAAATCTCTGATTTCATGGTCCTTAATAACAATCCCGTTTTCTATATCTGATATTCTATCTTCAGATTCCTTTAATCTGCTGTGCATGCTTTCAATGGAGTTTTTAATCTCCTGAATATCTGTTTGAATCTGTTTCATGGATTCTTTTTCTTTCTTAAGTTGGGAGATCATGGTTTCCATTTTTTCTCATGCTGGGCATTCATGGCTTCCAGCATGTTTCTGAGCTCATCTATTTTTCTATCTGTTTCTGTTCTCGAGCCTATAATCATGTCTTTCATTCTGCTCACCATCTCTGTAGTTATCTTGGAGATTACTTCTGCTTTGATTTTTTCTAGAGCCTCATTCATCTGTTTTGTTACTTCCTGTGCTATCAGTTCAGGGTGTCCATATGATTTATTATCAGACTTTTCCACCTCATTTCCCCCAGAATTTGCCTTTTGTAGGGTGGAAGTCTGAGTTTGTGCCTTGCTTAAATGTCTTCTATTTTTGTTTTTGGTAGTCCTTGGTTTAATTCCTGGGTTGATACTTTGAAGTTGCTTATTGTATCTTTGTTGCTTGTATTTAGAGTGCTTATGGAGTGATTGCTTCTCAGAGGTGTCTTCCATATATAGCTGGTCTTTAGGTTTGGAGACTCTAATGGCTCTGAGGCTATCTCATTTTCATTGTACCAGGAAAGAAAACTGATTAGATCAGTCATAACACCATAGCCCAAGTGATACAATCAGCAACACCACAGCATCAAGTACATCTTTGAAAATGACAATTTGTGGTAGTTATTAATCTATCACCTTTAACTGTGTGAATTAAAACAAAATTGAGGATCAACCCAATATATGTTTACAGTGGATAAACTCTTCAATTTAGCAACTTTACCATTCAGGATGAGGAGTTAGAAGGAGTTGGGGAGGGAGGGATAGGTAGGCAGAAAAGTAGGGGAAGGTTAGCACTGAGGCCAGAGGACACAGTTGAGAAGCAAAAAGAGAAGAAAAATAAAGAAGAAATATGAATTAGGGATAGAACAGGAACACAAAGGGAGATGAAGAATAATGTGGAACAGCAAGGGAGTGAGGGAAAGAGAGAAAGAAAAGAGAAAATGAAGAAAAAAGAAAAATAAAAATTTGAAAAGAGTAAAAAAAAAATTAAAAATAAGAGCAAAAAAATAGTAATAATTTGAAAATAACAAAAGATAGAAATGAAGGGCCTCCTTCAGGGTATGTCTCTGCTGTCACAGTAGACACTGTGGGCAGCAGTGTGCAGTTATAAGTAAATGATTCTCAGCAGGCCAGTCACAGACCCGTGAAATTCAGGCAGATTTCTGGCTGCAACTCCTAAGTTGAGCTCCCTGTCCTCCTGCAGGGTTGAACTCTGCAGGGCTCTACTGCAGATTCCAGCTGCACTTCCCTGAAGATAGTCCAAGTTCCAAAGGGAGGTGATGATCCCTCCAACTTACCAAGCAGGGTGGTCTGGTGTGCCTTTATTGCAGGGATTCTCTTCTCTTTTCCAGTATGCTTCAGTTTTCATCAGGGAGTCTGAGAGAGGCCCTTTATCTGCTGTTCACTTCTGCAGCTCAGGACAATGGCCGTTATGCCCCTCTGTGCCTCTGTAGTGTGAAACCAGGTACCTGCACAGCCAGGAGGCCAGAGGCGGGGGGGGGGGCAGGGGTTGCAGGAACCCATGGGGCTATGCTGGTAGCTCATGGGCATGCTGAGGAGTCCTCCCAAAAGTTTATTTTTATAGATAAATATGTATAAAACAAATTTTAAGTTGCAGAGCCAATTCCTTGTACTTGCTTCTCTCTACTAGGTTTAATTGCTCTTAGTCTAGTTTTGCATTAAGATCAGCATATATTTAGCTCCTAGGGCAGTGAAGCTCAGCCGGTCCCAGCACCCGGAAGGAAGCTCCCCACCTCCATCCCAGGCTCCTAGGGCAGTGAAGCTCAGCCGGTCCCAGGACATGGAAGGAAGCTCCCTGCCTCCATCCCAGGCTCCTAGGGCAGAGAGGGTGAGCCAGTCCCAGCACCCAGAAGGAAGCTCCCCCACTGCCATCCCAAGCTCCTAGGGCAGAGAAGCTGAGCCAGTCCCAGCACCTGGAAGGAAGCTCCTCGGCTGCCATCCCAAGGTGCTAGGGCAGAGAAGGTGAGCCAAGTGGGTGCCAGAAGCACACCACCACCCCACCCCCACCACCCCCACCCCCGTGGAAAGGAGAAGACACTTAAGCCTCAAAAACAGACTTCTGGATCACCTAGAGCAACCCCAAAGGGAAATGAGATGGAACCCTCTGATACTCAACCACCTGGACTCTCTGAACTGGCAACAAAAGAGGATCTGGGAAAAATGAAATCAGAAATAATTACTCAGATAACAGCAAAGATTTTGCTCATGGTGCAAGCCATGATTAACAAATCTAGAGAGGACACAGATAAAAAAAATAGAGGATCTGAGGAACATGATGGAATCCCAACATAGGAATCAAATGGAATCCATAAAACATACAAACAGATTTCCAAGAGATTAAAATCTCCATTGAAAGTGTGCACAGCAGAATGAACCAATGTGAGGATAGAATTTCAGATATAGAAGATAAGATGGCAATTAGTGAGGAGTAAAAGAAAAATTGCTTTAAAATTGTAAGGGAACATGAGAAATCAATCCAGCAGCTGTTAGACGAAGCAAAGAAGAATAACATAAGACTGATTGGAGTCAATGAAGAAAGAGGAGAGAGTGCAGGTGACATAAAAAAACTGTTCACAGAAGTGATGGCAGAAAACTTCCCAAGGAGGGGAAAAGAACTTGACATACAGATAAGTGAGGCATATAGGACTCCAGCTAGCCTTGATCAAAAAAAAAAATCTACACATAGGCATATAATAGGATTCCAGAAATCCAACAGAAGAATAAAATTCTACAAGCAGTGAGAGAAAAGAAACAAATCACATACAAAGGAAAGCCCATCAGAATCACATCAGACTTCTCAATGCAAACCCTCAAGGCAAGAAGAGCTTGGAGTGATGTATTTCAAGCCCTAAAGGAAAATAGCCTCCAACCCAGAATGATGTACCCTGCAAAACTATCTTTCAAAATGAATGGAGAAATAAGATACTTTGATGATAAAGAGCACCTCAGGAACTTCATGAATACCAAACTGGCACTCCAAAAAATTTTAGACAATACCCTAGGAAAAGACAATGAGGATCACAACCCCAGTAAACCCAGCAGAATGAATCCATTGGGCATGACAAATTAAACGCAAAGAGGGAGAATCCAACAAAAAGAAAAGTCATGACAAGGCTTTTAAAACTTTTGACTTCATCTCCCTAATGAGTGTAAAATTCAATCTTATTATTGTACTGATTAGTATTTTTCTGATTCTAGAGTTGCACACCATTCCTTGTGCTATACTGGCTATTTATCATCTTATGTCCACATTTTAATTGGGTTGTCTATTAATGAGCTCTAAGAATTCTTTATATATTCTGGTCATAGGTTATATGCATTGTAAATATGGTCTGTTTAAGGACTACTTTTCATTTTAATGATGTCATTTAAAGTTCTAAATTTTGATGGAATCTCATTTATCAGTTTTTTTCTTTTATACATCATGTTTTTTGTATCCTAGGTACTTCTTGCCTACCCTGAATTCATAAATATTTTCCCTTATAATTTCTTCTTAAAGTTTCATACTTTTAGGCTTTCTTATTTAGGTTCATAGATCCCTTCAAGTTATTTTCATGTATGGAAAAAAAGGGTTGAGGTTAATTTTTTATATACGGATACCAGGTGTTCTAATGCTCTTTGCTGAAGACACTATCTCTTCCTTGGCTCTTGAATCGAGTTTATATTCTATAAAATGCTATTGTTAAATAATCTTTCAAAACTCAGTGGGCCATATATGTGTGGTTCTATTTCTAGATTCTCTGTTTTATTCCAATGATCTCTATGTCTTTCCTTACACCAACACTGCCTTGATTACTGTAGCTTTAGAAGAAGTCATAAAATTGGGTGCTATATGTCTTCCAACACTGTTTTTGTTTTTGTTTTTGGCTTTTCTGGGTCCTACATAACTTTAAAATTTCAATATCCAGTTCTTCATTTATAGCAAGTATACACAGACTTGAATTTTTATATATACCTTGTGTTTTCTAATCCTGCTAAATTCAAGTACAAGTTCTAGGGGCTCCTAGAGATTTCTTAGTATTTTCTCCATAGATGATCATTTCATCTGCATATAAATATTTTGCTTCTGCCGTGCCAATCCTATCCTAGTTGTGTCATTTTATTGCCAGACTATTTTGTTGGGGCCTAGGTTTCAAAGTTGAATGGACAGATAAAGAGTAAGCATAATCTGCCCTTGTTCCCCACCTTAAGGAGAAAGCATTGTATCATCTCCATTCATACAAGGTGTTCTCGCTGAAAGTATGGAGTACATGTCTTTACTTTGTTGAGAAGTTTCTGTTCTATTTCTAGTCCCCTGATAGCTTTTACCATGAACAGCTGTAGAATTTGGTCCAATACTTTTTCTCCAACTAGTGACAGGATCATATGGCTTTTTCCTTTCCTCTGTTAAAATGATGACTTTTGGGGGTGGATCTTCCAATGCTGAACCAACACTGCCATCCCTATAACAAAACCACTTTCTACATCCTGCCAGATCTGACTTCTAATAGTTTGTTTTGTTAAACAAATTTCTATGTTCATATTTTTTTCTATTATCTTTATCCAATTTTAGGATTAGCACAATGTTTAGTTCCTAAAATGAGGAGAGAAGTGTTCCTTCTGTTTTCTGCTTTAAATGTTTGATTTACTTTATCAGTTAAAATGTTTATGAGCCTGCTGTTATCGTATAGGTAGGTTTCAAGCTAGGAATATACTTTCTTTAATAGGTGCTATTCAAATTTTATATTTCCTCCAGAGTTAGTTTCATTAATTTGTCTTCGAAGTTACTTCTTAGAAGTTGTCAAATTTATTTCAAAAAAGATTTTTGTAATATGCGTTCTATATCCTTTTAAATTCTGTAAAATCTATGGTAATTTCTCCTAGATCTTAATATTGTAATTTAAAAAATGTATAACTGATATTGTGTGAAGAAAAGGTCTAAAAGAGCAGGGGAATTGGGAGGGGTAGGGGAAGGGAAAAAAGGGAAAGGAAAAATATGAGAAGAGGAAAAAATGGAAGCAAGGTCTTTGCAAATAGGGAACGGTGGAGGGGGTGAAGGGAGGGCAAGGGAAGGGGAAAAATATAAGAACCAAGAGACTCATGTAATGGTACAAGATCCCAATGATGAATGTAACTGTATTTTATAACTAAAATGTACCAATAATGTTAATGGGTGAAAAAATTTTTTAAAAAGATCAGCATATATTTATAATGGATTAGCAATAAGTGCAAAAACTTAACTGATATTTCAATTTTTACAAAGGAATTTAAACACATTAATGTTATCAAAGCAATTGATTATTTTGGCAGAACTGATTATTTATACTCACAGTAAAATTACTGCATGTTATATGCGTACTTTCATCTAAAATCTTACAATATCAGTGACAGAATGGTGAAACTTTTGGATCAGAAGTGAGTTCCACACAATGCACAGCCTGATTCCTTTCCCCAGCCTGTCAGAGGGCAGCCACTAGCACAGACTTTCCCCCATCCCAGATGGAAGGCCCAGGTCTCTGCTGTGCATGTGAGAAGACCTCACCATGCCTGAGCACAAACCTGCTCCCAGGTGGGGCTCCACCCTTCTGTACCGGGACTCAGGATCCTCCTACACCCTAGGAGCAGGAGCTTTCTCAGCACATTTCTTGGGCACAGAAGACACTAGCAGAGGAAGGGAAGGACACCTTGCTGAGGAAGAGCTCAGGCTGTGGGTGCTGCTCCATGCACACCACGGTGACCCCCTCCACACATAGGGGACAGCACTAACTGATGGTAACCACACACAACTACACCTGGGCAGATCTTGTAAACCCCTGAATCTGCCACTCCACAAAGCCAGTGTCCCAAGTGTAGGGTTCTCTAGGGACCTTTCAGGGTGACTGGAGTGGACTAGAAGAACTTTTCTGTTCTCACTGTGGCTGCAAACACTTATGAGTGTGCATTTTGTGTGTGTCTAAACTGGCACATCCTACAGCTGATTTCCCAAGACAGGTGTCCTGCTAGTGAGACCTGCTCTCCTTTTCTGTGACTTCAATCCTGGGCCAGCTGGGCCAGCACCCACTTTTCCTATCCATCACTCATCTGCTAGGCTTCTGGGAGAGGGAGGCTTAGAAAGTCCCTACAGAAATGCTCTCCTGAGGCAGTTTGGTGTTGGAGTTTTTCGGTATGTGAAGAAGAGTCAGACCATGAGAATGCAGTTAAGTGGATGAGCAGAGGGCTGTAGCTCACAAGGTGAAACAACAGCTTGTCTCTGTTGCCCACATCTTTTATTGAGGTGGTGTACAATGCGAGAGCATGAGAAACGTGAGAGTTTTACAACCAAGGCCTTGAAGCTGTTTTCTTAGAAATAACATCTTGAAAGCTTTCATACCTAATCTTGAGCTTTCCCAAAGCAGAATACTCATTCCCTCGGGAGTCAAGGTCCCAGGAACAGGAGGATCATCACATGCAATGCTCCCTGGATGTTATCTCGCATGCAAGAGAATATCTCCTGTTCCTAGCACCATTTCCCCAGAGTTCACCCTAAACAACATTCTTCTCTACAGTTTGGGGTGGGACTTAAGAGTATGGATCTGGACCTGTACTGGCTCCAAGAACTGATTCATAATGAGGAGAACTGGTGGCTTCCTAGGCTGGCAGGGAGGACATACTTCCAACTTTCACTCTGTCCTTCCAGTCCTGAGATATTCCCAAAGACAGCAAGACCCACATATATTCAATTTTCCAGAGTGACAATTTTCCAGATGGGGATCATGTTGTAGATGAGAGAGCAGATGTAAGATGGGGAGTCCCACACTCCAGACTACACTCTGCCCTGTTGAACATGCAACGGGTTCCACAGGCTCTTATAGCCCATGTGTTTCCCTGGGGAGCCCTGATGCTGTCAGTCACCAGCTGTGTGTCCTTGTGCCAGTCTCTTCACCTCTCTGTGCCACATTTTCCTAATCTCCAAAATGGTGGTAGTAAAAGAAGTGAGTTTGCCTGCTACAGAGTAGATTTTCAATAAATACCAGCCCTTACCAGTGCTCCAAGGACTCAGACAAATGTCTCAGTGGTTAGTGCCACTTCTCACATAATTCCTCATTGCACAGAAATAGGATCTCCTGCACATGTACTAATTACAGAAGTAATGCACACCGACCATGCAAAGCATGAGGGGACAATGACAGCTGCACTTGGTGCATGAGGACCACATTCCACAGACCTTCCATGTACAGTTCTCACTACTCTCCTAGCAGCCAGCCACTACTGTCAACCTCATGTCACAGATGTGGAAACCATGGCACAGGAAGGTGAACTCACTTCCCTAGTAACATAGCTATAGACACAGAGCTGAGATTTGCTCACCAGTGTCCTGGCTGTGGAGTTCAAAGTCACCACTAGTATGTTACCCATGCTCCCTGGAGAAAAACTAATGTGCCTGTCTTTTAACTACTCATCAGATTTCAGATTTTCCATTTTTATAGCCATTTCCCATCATGTACACATATATACACATGCAAATAGAAAACTGTATCCATGTGCCTGGACACGTTCCATTAGTTCAGTACACACACACCTGACATCACTTTAATGGGTATGTAATGTGAGAAGTGACATCTGCATATTGCTACCACAGTGCCCCAAAATTCTGTGGCCCTAGATATTGACCACTTGTCACTTGATCCTGGTCCTGCACTTCCACCAGGACTGGGTGGTCCAGAGTTAGCAAGGCACAGACCAGGCTCCTGTGCACACATTGCTTCCTTTGGGCATAAGTCAGTGAAAGGGAGTGGGTCCCAGATGGCATGTAGCTGGATCACACAGTTCACTGTAGCTGCCTGTGTTGATACAACTATGACGGTGACCATATCAAACATGTACCTCTAAGAAGACCACCTCCTGGTCCCCTGCACCCATGGGTCTTGGGAGAAAAATCACCATGGGTTTCATCAACATCCTGTTCCTTCCCTGCTTGGGGACAAATGTGCACACTCACATGCTCACATTCACACGTCTACACTCACCCATTCATTTAGGATGCCAAAGATCATAAGGTCTCACATCCAGTCATGCACACTCACATGATCACTCACTCACCTAAGCATACATTTATTCTCACATACCACCTGGAGGGCAGGTAGGATCGTCTACAACTGGACATGAGGGGAAAGTGAGGGAAGCTGCCACAGCTCAGAGCCCCAGGAGTCCGCAGGCCAAAGTTAGCACCTTTTGAAATGCAAGCCTTCCCAGGCTGCCTTGCAGGTCTGGAGGCCACTGCTGCCCACAGGAGCTCTCTGTGCATGTGCACGTGCACAGTGGAGACTGCTGGTCCTGCACCTTGGCGGGGGGGGGGGGTCACTGCCCCATAAGTCATCTCGGAGAGGTTGTGCAGTTTCCAGTCCTCGTGGACCCTGCACAGGCTGAGGGAAGAAAGATGGTTTATGAATACCATGGAGTCCAGTCCACCCACTTCACAAGGAGATGAAGTTATGGCTGTCCTGTGGCCAGTCTCAGTTATTGTATACAGGAGATATGGTGGGCAGAGGAGGCCGAGTGGGCAGGACAATGGGGTCAGTCCCTTGAGTACAGAGGAGCAAGGAGGGGGTGGGAACTCAGCAGAGCAGCAGGTGGCAGGACTGGCATGTAAGCCAGGCTATTGTGGTGGAGCCTCCTGTGCTGGACACTTCAGGTGGAGACTTAGCCAGGAACTAGGGCCACAAAGGTGGCCTGTATTACAGCTGTATTATAGCTGTCAGAAGAAGAGCCGACTGGGTGAAGCTGATGGTGCGGGGAGGGGCTGGCTGGACTAAACTTGTGCTGAAGGCATCGGAGACCTCCTAGGGGAAAGCCAAGGAGGCAGGTGGAGCCCAAGGCACCAGAGTGGCTCCCAGCGAAGCTGTCCAGAGTTCCTCAGTTGGATCTGTGTGGGGTGGAGTGGAGCTGAGCAAGTGAGAAGGTGATGTGGGCGGGGCTTCCTCGAGGCCTTGGGAGTGGGAGAGCAGACTGCTCTGGAAATCCTGTCAGACATCACCTTTGGACAGCACCTTTTGAGACCCAGTGAGAAAGCAGGCTTCTTGCTTTCCCTTGGCCAAGCTGTAAATTCAGACAGACTCATTTCCACTGGTGACCTCAGTTTCCTGGTTAAAAACATAGGGCAGAGGGAGGAGAAAGAAAGCACCGGTTGCTCATGCTTCCTTGTTTCCACCCACTCATGGATGGTGTGGACTCTCCATGGATCCATAGGTTGGATGCTGCATCTTCCACTGGCATCCATCCCTTGGGTTCACTTACCCATTCCTGGGGAATGTCACTTTAGAGACTTGTTTTTCCAGAAGGAAAATTGTCCCTGGTTCCTTCACAGAGGCATCTCCTGTAACTGGAGCTCAGAGGTAAGTGTTTGATGTAAATTCACAAGCTTTAGCCTGGTTAGGCTGAAGCCTGGTCAAGCTGATCAGCCTTATTTACATCCACATGCCACGGTCCTTGCCTGAGTAGTGGAAGAATCCTAAGTCCATTACAGGGCAGTATCAGTCACCTCTCTATTGGAATCTAGAAATGAGGAAAATGAGAAGCTACACCAAGTTCACCTTTGTCTGTAATCAGGAGGGCTATGGCAGTCCTTCCTCACCTCTTATAGCCTCAGGATCCATGTGTGAGTGCACAGGAAAGAGAAACCATTTGAGTGTGTTGTGCAGGGCTGTGGAAAGGCATTCAGCATGCTCAAAGGCTGAAAGCACATCAGAAGCTTCACACAGGGAAGGCATTTAATGGTGAATCTGAAGGCTGCAACAAATACTTCACCACACTCAGTGATCTGAGGAAGCACATTCAAACCCACACAGCAGAAAAGCTGTTTGGCTGTGATCATGATGGCTATGGAAAGGCATTTGCAGCAAGCCACCACCTTAAAATGCACATCCACACACATACTAGTGAAGGACCCTTCTTTTGTCCCAGCAATGGCTGTGAGAAAACATTTAGCACTCAGGACAGTCTCAAAAGTCACATGAAAGTTCACGATAACAAAGGACACTCATTCTATGCACTTCCACTACACAGTGGATCAGAGGATACAAATCACACACTTTATCTGAGTGACTCACACATTCTGTCCACACATTCAGAACTGGAAGAAAATTCTAATACAACACAGGGCCAGGGCCTCAGCACAATTTCACCAGCAATCATCTTTGAATCAGTGTTCCAGGACTCAGATGATACAGCAATTCAGGAAGATCCTCAGCAGACGGCTGCCTTGATTGAAAGTTTCAATGGTGATGCAGAGTCAGTCAGTGATGTCCCGCCACCCAGAAATTCAGCATCTTTATCTCTCCTGCTTGTACTGCAGCCTGGTATCTCAGAGCCACCCAGCCTCTGCTACCAGCCTCAGCTCTGTTCTGCTCCTCCACCTGCTCTCTCCCTAGGACCTGATTCCCAGCTTGCTGCATTTGGCAACCCCCCTGCTCTCATACAACCTCTGGAAGTGCCTATTCTCCTTCCACACCCTCAGGCACTGCAGCCCATTGTACTGGGACTTTGTGTTGTTGCTGGGGCTTCTGCATCAGAGCAGCAGTGGCATCGGCCATGGCAGCACCAGATCCACCACAAAGTACTACTGAGCCCCTGCCAGCCATGGTCCAGACTCTGCCTCTGGGTGCCAACTCTGTCCTAACTAACAATCCCACTATAACCATCACCCTGACTCCCAACACAACTATCCTGGGGTCCGGCCTAGTCATGGGAGAACAGAACTCACAAAGGATGTCAAATGGTGCCACCAATTCACTACAAAACCAAGAACAAACTCAGCAAGCATCGAAAGTTGAGAAGGTGATTTTTACCACTGCAGTACCAGTAGCCAGTAGCACAGGGAGCTCTGTCCAGCAAATGGGCCTCAGTGTTCCTGTGGTCATCATCAAACAAGAGGCTGTATATCAGTGTCAGTGTGCCTGCTGGGACTCTGCCAAGTAGTGGGAAGCTGGTGGAGAAAGGGCTGTTCTTCCCCACCCCCTCCAGAGCAGCGCCCCCATCCCCACCCCGCCACCTGCTGATGGGCCCAGCTTGCAGCTACCACCCTAGACTTTGTCCTCATCCCTATTCCCTCATTGTCATCTGCCACCAGACCCTCTTCCTGTGAGCAAAGCAGACAGACCAAGGCTCCTTTAGACTCTCAGAACCATTAAGCACCATGGATGTCAGAACTCCCGCCCTCCAGAGCCTGGACACCCCGTTCTGATTCCCACTGAAGCACTGCTGCAGGGGGAGGAGATGGGCAGCTTCAAGTGAAGGGCCCATGTGCGCTCATCTCCAGGAAGTGGGCAAGCAGGAAGCAGGAGGCGTGATGTCTACCATCGTGGGGGGAGAAATTGGAAGGATGAAGAAATTCACTGTTTGAAAGGCTCACCTTCCAGACATATTTTCTTTAGTCACATCCCAGGAATATCTATTTTAAGAAACTGATCTTTGGGAAAAAAACAAAAAACCACCACCACCACCAAAAAAGCTAAGTTATAAATGAACTGTTTGGCAGCACAGTATGTCCCCTTTGGTTATTGAAAATTAAGGTTACTCGTATGCATAAAAATTCTAAATTAAAAAATCAATATTCAAAATTTAATTTATGAATGACTAATGAGTGAGGTATGGAAACAGGTAATTTTTTGTAATAGTCTTGTGTTCCATCACCAGTGAATCCAATATCACATCATTTATATGGATTTTATACTCATGAATATCACTGGAAATCTTATCATTCGTACTTCTCCCTTTCCAATACATTTTTGTTTCTGTGTGTTGTCTTAACTTCATTGTACTGACCATGACATGGAGCGTAATGTCTGGCGGAAGTGATGATACACAAAGTATTTGTCTCATTTTTGCTTTCAAAAATGAACCAGAAATCATGAAGTGTATTATACGATACCATAAGTACCATATTTTTGCATTTAGAAACGTTTTTCCTACTCCTAATTTTGTGAGAAATACTTTTGTTCTTGTTTATTTATAAATCAGAGATGTACAATTTTATTATATGTCTCCATTTATTAGCATCACTTAGCTCTACTGAGGAACTAATGCATTTAATTATATTTTATAAACTGAGTTTGCTCGTAGTATACCATCCCTGAAATCTATACCTCAATTTGGAGTAGAATATGTGAATTTAGTTTAAAAAGGAAAGTGGACTGTAAACTTTGTTTCTTCTAAGTGCATTTTCTGCTATGAGTAACACAATTTTGCTACTGCCTTAAGATGAATTGATTTTCCTCTTTTCCTTTTTTATGAAAGAGGCCAGTATTAATATGTTTTTGAATGCTTGTATACGTCACTGCTATTATTATTACTATTATTGTTTTTATTATCGTTGTTGTTATTTGGTACTGGGGATCGAACTCAGGACCTTGTGCTTACGAGGCAGGCAGCGGCACCACTGAGCTAAATCCCCAGCCCTTCATTGCTATTATTATTAGTCAACAAAAATTTGGATTAAAATATTACACTATGGACTCCCATCTATTAATAGACATAGTACTGTGGAGATTTTAATTTTTCTTAGGACTGTTTTGCTAAATTTTTCTGTGATTTTATAGATTTCAAGTAAGAAATTGATGTGAAATTAACTATATTTTCAAATGAGAAGTTTTCCATGTATCTGTACTAATGGCCAAATTTCTGTAATGGTATTATACTAGCTTTCAATTTTCCTCTTTCTTCTTGATCAGTTGTACTGAGTTGTTACCAGAATGACATTTAATTGTATTTATTATCTTTTAATTTCTTAAAAATTCCTTTCAGACTGTATCCCATCTTTCATTTTCTTTGTGTATAATTTGCTCTGCTTTTTTCTAGTGTGTGATAAATATTTCAAATGTCAAACATTGCTTTTTTATTTAAATACACAACAGCACAAAAGTATAATGGAGAATGGATATTTTTCTCAGTACCATTTTACCTTCAATTCATAGGATTTATAGTCACAAATGATTTTTAATTTGTGCTTTGATCTACTCTATAGACTATTCAGGGTTGAGAACTATACATACCAGAAGTATGTATTAACTGATATTAGTGGGTGCATTATGCACCCCCATTATGCATATATGCACATACAACATTTTTTTAAAAGTACCATATTCCCATACCTTATGAAGAATATATACTCAAAATAACTGCATGGTATAGTACATAATCTGACTTGATGTATTTCAGAGAACATTTGAAATCATATTAATTATATTGTGAAATCAAAACTTATTTCAGCCACAAAAACAAATTAGAAAATATTCAATAGGGAGATGATTCCACCATGTCACGATTTATAAGAAATTGAAATATTTCCAAAGTGGTATTTATGGTGTGCAATAGTCTTCAACATTAGATGCTGTAATTCAATAGAAATGTTGCAGCCTTATCCTGTTATCTGTGTTTTAATAACATAATATTTTCCTTTAGGAAAATTTGCCATTTTGGCCACTTCTGTTAATCCTAACAGATTTATGCCACCCCTTTTCATTCTGATATAATACTAATGGTATCACCTCTGTAAAGATGCCTATGACACCCTCCTGAAATGTAGATATCATCACTTGTTAAATCTTTATTCTGTGTGCCATCATCCTTGCAGCTGTACAGCACAGACTCTAATTCATGCCATAGGCTGTCTCCCCATTCACCTATGCATTCTAGGAGAACAGGGATGAAATCCTAGGGATTGAACTGTGCCATGCTATAAGCATGTTGTACACCAAGACATCCCCTATCTCCACTCAAACACAATCTCTCTGAGCACCGGCTTTGTGTGAAGAACAGTGTCAGGCACTGGATAAATGAAGTACACCTGACCCCTGTCTTGAGTGTGTTCTTGCTGTGGTTCCAAAGAATGTAAAGGGTTGGCTTTAATCATACTGTGTGTTAAACTTCATGATGGAGATGGAACTTAGAAGCTGTGGGGTAGGAGAAAGGACTTTTCTTGAGAAAATTATGCTTTTAATGGGAGTAGAAAAATAAGTCAAGGTAGCCAAGTGTGGTGGTGCAGAAGTCTTATCCCAGGGAATCAGTGGGCTGGGTCAAGTCTATCTCATCTTTGAGGCATCTGAGCCAAATTGGTGATATTCTGTCTCAAAATAACAAATAAAAGTATCTGGGACATAGGTCACTGATAGAGCACATTTTGGTTCAATGACCAGTAATGCAAAAAAGAAAATGATTAATAAGAATGGAATAAAAGGAAAATGAATTAGAGTTCAGTTCAAAGGGGAAACTGTGTTTTCACTGTGGGCAGTAGCACTCAATATACCAAATAATCTGATAAGTGAAGGAAGAATTTCATCATCAGTGTCCTCTACAAGATTTTTTACACTTCCTGGATGAATGGCATGAATATAAAATACAGTGAGAATTTGTCTGTAAGGTGTGTTCCTCCCTGTGTCCTTGGCAATCTCATTGTCCCCACAAAGAGTGCAATCAAAACAGCAGGCAGCCTTTCCCACCTGAGGGCTTTTTCTAAATCCAGGACTGCAGCTCTCACTGCATACAGAGAAGGCAGTCTAAGGAAAAAATATTTTGTGGTAACTTCTTAGACTTTTACACACTTCTTCAGAGTTAAAGGGAGAAGCAATTTATATATATATACACATAAATAAAACTATATAATTGAATGCCAAATTTATTCCATTGTAATAAACTATATTTACAAAAATATAATTAAATGAATGTTTTTCTTTCCCATTCAACAGAAATCTGGTAGACAAGATTTGTTTTTCAAATTGAAAATTGAGCTGTACAATTTCCACATGTGGCCATTACATGAGAAAAATTAGGGGCACAAAACCTATGACAATATTTTGCTTACTTGTAGTTAAGGAAGTACATCATAATCAGGTCCAACATACCTCTGTAATTTCTGTGGCCCACTCTATCTTATCCTCAGATAAAGTCAGTTTTTGGCCATGTGGAGCATGTGAAGAAAATGTTCCTCATTTAATCTGAAGTGCAAGGCCGTCTGGAAAATTCCAAAAATTAAGAATGTCATACACTGAATCTAGTTTTCTTCTGTCATCCAAGTTCACTTGGTCACCAGCAGGATTGTTAAATTGGATGTTCTTCAGAAAGGGATGCAGCTAAAAGAGACACATCATCCTATGTGAACAAGACTCCAGGATTAAGACAGAAAATATAAACAGGGTAAATTTCCTAAGTGTCTTTAATCCCTTTTACATAAAGCAACTTTAAAACTGGTATCTATTAATTTAGAGCAGAAGAATGTCTGAGGACTAAAATGTCACCATGTACCAGAATTGTCCATCAGTTTCTGGAAATAAAATATTCTATGGAATCTCATTTAAACAAAGTGTACAGGTGTGTTAGGGAAAAAAAATCACCTGTGGAATCAAAGGTTCTAAAACCCACAGCGTCCATTGTCCATCTGACTATTCACACAGAATCTACCAAAAAAATGAGTTCATCAATATCAAGAGATTCTGCAGAATTAAATGAAAAATTCATATAATATGTGCACTGTAAATTTTAACACCATTCTGTAGACAGAAGCAATGAAACTTCCTCCTATGTCCTCCTCCTGGTTGGCAGTGGCTTCTTGATGGAGGATCTTTTCAACACAGCTCAACAGCTACCTCCCTAACAATAAGAGTGATACACCATGCATTGTATTTTGTAGAAATGATTGTAATATTCTTGGGTGAAGCACATAGAATGAGAGGCACCTTGATGACACTGGATGCTATCCAAAGGAAGACATGTTACCTGCCAGGGTGGAAACATCATCACTTGTCTATTTCTCATTGGTAGCCTTTGAACTTCAGAAAGCATCACATGAAGGGCATGGGCCACAGTGTACACAGCATTGTATATATTGTAGCTCTCATCACTCATAGCTGTGTCAAAATGATTTGGAGGCCACCAAGCCACAGAGGCATTAGGTGTACAGTTCTTCAATGCACAGTCAGAGTCAGAGAAAGAGCACTGGAAATTCTTGGACCAATACATAGTGATATAAGTGTTTTCTGGGTATTTGAAAAGGGTAGCTGCCTGGACAAATTGTTTGAAACCTGAAATTCATTCATGGTGGTGTGAAAAAACAAGAATCCCATGGAATGGGTCAAGTATAAAATTTCTCCCAGCCAGGTCAGCATGGCACTGTGAGTTTGTCACCCAGACTTTTCATATCACTAAGTATCACCATATGTTGTAGTTTACATCATTTCAAGCATCAGTATCATAGTAAATAACCACCACATTGACTGATGATGTTTCCCTGGTCAGAATATCATGTTTCTGTGTGGCTGAGAGATATGACAAAGGAACTGTTGATACCATTTTCACAAAGGCTACACAGACTCTGTTCCTGTCCATTTGAAATGGATCACCCTTATGGCCCTCTGTGATGAGCAAGCTCACCCAGGTCCAGTGGAAATAAAGCATCAAGGAAACCATGCCAAGGGCCAAATATGTGTCCTTTGGGGCCACCTGATAGAGTGATACTGGCCACTGTCAGTCAGTGTAGGATCAAAAGATCCAAAGGTAACCTAAAAGGAAAAGAAACTTGGAAGGAAGTACTACAGAATGTTGATGGAAAGCACAGTAGTAGATCTGAAGCGTACTTAGTAACAATTGAAGTTGTAGGAGACTTATATTTGGTCTGTCCTTCTAATCATATCACTCCTTAACCACTTTTATAAAATATAAAAGAGTGGACTCAGAAACCCAGCACATATCACCCTCTCTCTTCAATGCAGAAAGAGAAATTGTGGACAACCCAGTAAGTCTGTGTATAGACTCTAGTGTATTACACACTTTGAAAGATGCCTAACCCCTCTCATTTTTTAACCCTTTATGCTCCTGATAGTTGAAGAAATGTGGATGTGGTTTTATCTTCTCCTGCTCCACCAACTCACCTGTGGAAGTTTGTAGAGATCCAGCAGTGGTCCAATCTGAGCTGAAGTTCATTGTGGCATTTCTGTTAGTAGTGCTACACACTTGCTTTCTCTCCTACACATGTAATTAGGGATCTTATGTTGTCCTGTGAGCAAAATGAAGGAATTCCCTAGTATCGTCCAATGACTATAAATGAAATTATGGAACTCATAACCCAGAGAAATGTTGGGTAAAAGATAATTCTGGTTGATCTCTTCTATGGTAAACATTAAAGCTAGGTATTTCTGGTAGTTGCTAGGCATGAGCCTGCAAAGAGAGCATAGATGTCCTCAGGGGGAAAAAAAAATCAATGATTACCTTACAATCCAATCCACTCCAGTATCATTTAAGACCTGAATGCTTATATTCCTCCCCATGCTTATATAATTAGAACATTGTAAAATTCAAACTTATCAACATTTTATACCTTAAAGTATACAAAAAGATAAAGGCAAAATTAACATTTGTAGAAGTGCTTATTCCAAATAACCCTATTCCCTTCAATTTTCTCACAGTTTTGTGTAAAAAAAAAAAATCTCCTAGCCAATGACATATTCTTACCTTTGTAGTCTGATATCTGAAATTTTACCAAGAATAAAATACATTATTTCCTTTTATAACTTTTAATTGTCCACCATGTTGGTACTTGATTAGTAAACTAGTTCATGTTCATATCTTTTTCTCATTTTTCCCATTAAGTTTATAGGTATATTTTAGGTGTAAAATACAGTTACATTCATCATTGGGATCTTGTACCTGTACATGATGTATCTTGGTTCTTATTTTTTTCCCCATTCCCCTGCCCTTCCTCAAACCCCTCGACCATTCCCTATTTACAAAGACTTTGTTTCCATTTTTCCTTTTCTTGTATTTTTTCTTTTCCCTTTTCTTTCCCCAGCTCTCCCACTTCTCCTATCCTTTAGACCTTTTCTTCCTATTACACAGCATAAATTATACATTTAAAAATTACAATATCAAGATTTAGAGGATGTTACCACAGATTTCACAGAATTTAAAAGGATATAGAAAGCATATTACAAAAATCTTTTTTGAAATAAGTTCGACAACTTCTAAGAAGTAACTTGGAAGAAAAATTAATGAAACTGACTCTGGAGGAAATATAAAATTTGAATAGCACCTATTAAAGAAAGTATATTCCTAGCTTGAAAATCTACCTGTATGACAACAACAGGCTCATATACATTTTAACTGACAAATTATATCAAACATTTAAAGCAGAAAAAGGGAATACTTCTCCCCTAATTTTAGGAAATCAACATTGTGCTAATCATAAAACTGGATAAAGATAATAGAAGAAAAAAGTATGCACATAGATAGAAATTTGTTTAACAAAACCACCTATTAGAAGTCAGATCTGGCAGTATGTAGAAAGTGGTCTTATTATAGGGATGGCAGTGTTGGTTCAGCATTGGAAGATCCACCCCCAAAAGCCATCATTTTAACAGAGGAAAGGAAAAAGCCATATGATCCTATCAGTAGTTGCAGAAAAAGTACTGGA